>NC_052511.1:3377457-3523913 GCF_014356525.2 Nilaparvata lugens
GTGTGGTGTATGAGTGTATGTGCGTCTGTGTACACGATATCTCATCTCTCAATTAACGGAATGACTTGAATTTGGAACTAAGGTCCTTTCACTATAAGGATCCGACACGAACAATTTCGATCAAATGCAATTCAAGATGGCGGCTAAAATGGCGAAAATGTTATCAAAAACAGGGTTTTTCGTGATTTTCTCGAAAACGGCTCCAACGGTTTTGATCAAATTCATTCTTAAAATAGTCATCGATAAGCTCTATCAACTGCCACAAGTCCCATATCTGTAAAAATTTCAGGAGCTCCGCTCCATCAATGCAGATAGATTCCCAATTATCAGGCTTCAGATACAATTGAAACAAAAAAAAATCAAGTGGAGTAGATTGAGCATGAAAATCTCTACAATTAATGTTCAGTAACATTTTCACCTAAATTTGAAAATAAGCATAAAATTCGAGAAAATGTAATTATTCAATTGCAAATTATTGTTGATTCTATTAAAACATTCACTATGAAGAGATAGCAGACATCATGTGTGTCTCCAGCGTTATTTCCCTGTCACCAGCTGGCTCAAATATTTGAATAGTAGACTTGAGATGCGCGGGAACACTAGCGTCAGGTGATCAATTTCCATAACGGCAAGGAAAGTTGTGTGAGTGCGCCACACCAGACTTTCATATTGTTTTTCTAATTTGAATAAAGTAGCCATAAGTGAGGTGATTTTAACAAAATTATGCCACAACATTGTAACAAATCAAACAGCCGTTGAGGTCATTTAGAAATTTGATATTGTTTCGGAAGAAGTCAAGAATGTAACGTATCTAGCCATAGAACGAAATTTCCTTCTCACTGGCAGTATTAGTTAAATGGGAAAGCATTGTATTATCCATGAGAAGGGCTGACAGTTCATAGTGAATCTAGTAATTGAACATCCGGTCTGTGGAATAGGAAAGCCTTTTAAATTTGATAATAGCTCGTTCAGGTCAGTTACTGACAAATTGACTCAACCACAGCGTAAAATAGATAGTCTATGCATTGATAATGCAACGAGGAAAAACTGTATATTTATTCTGATAAAACTGATCAAACCCTAATATTCTGGATCAAATATTTGAGAATAAATCTAGAATCTAATTTACGATTTGGTTCAGGTCAGTTACTGACAAATCGACTCAACCACAGCATAAAAATAGATATGCATTGATAATGCAACGAGGAAAAACTGTATATTTATTCTGATAAAACTGATCAAACCCTAATATTCTGGATCAAATATTTGAGAATAAATCTAGAATCCAGCTCACGATTTGGCAGTAGCTGAAGATACATTAGTGGAATCAGAGAGAGGAGAAGTACTTCAGTTGCAAAGCTAGAAAAGGATAGCTCTATCTGCTTTTGGAATGATAGTCAAGGATAGCAATAGCACAATGTTAATTGAATCAGGTACCAACTATTGTAGTTTCTTGTAACTTTAATGTGAAATACACTCACAATCTTTGATGTGGCAAAGAATTTCCACGTTAATTGAATACTGTCAAAAATTCTACTGAGTCACTGCCAATATTGTAGAACCGTAATTAGATAAATACATATTATATAAATTCATAATTAAATAAAAACACACATATATTGTCAAATTCTACATAGTTTCATTTTGAATACTGTCATTTTAACGAGGACATCACTATGGTAACAATGCCTTATTTTATGATAATTTGAGAAAAGATATTTTTACATCATTATAAATATCTAGTAAACTCATTTATTCAGATCCATTTATTGATTCAATTCTACACTATCCATAAATATGGGAGAGAATAGTAGAGTCAAAACTTTCTGAAAACCAGGTAGCCGAATGTATACTATGAATGTATACTATGTGATTGGTGGTTGGGAATTGACTGACCTACCAAGGTGAAAGGCTGTGATTGGTCAATACAAGACACGCCCATTGTGGGCGGAGCATTCACACTACTGCTCAGTATTTCAAAATTTCTTAAACTGTTGAAACAATGAAAGATGAAATTCAAATGAGATTTTCAATACACACTGCATTAGTCATTCCACAAATTAATGAACAACGATATAGTTTCTGCACATGGAATTACTGAGATATTGCAATTATTCAAATGCAAATGAATTGATAATCGAATGAAAAAGATAAGAAATTGTCAAAAACCACAGATTTATTGATACTTAGAAAGACCGGTTTCACTTATTACACCGTAATATAACTCTGTTTATCAGAGATTGACAATGGTGTAATAACCGAAACCGGTCTTTCTAAGTATCAATAAATCTGTGGTTTTTGACAATTTCTTAGTCTTTTTCATTCAATATGAATAATTACCACAATTTCAACTTCTCAACTACACAAAAAGTAAATTGATAATTATTGAACGAAAAACAAAATTAAATGCTGTAAATCACCCCGAAGACTTCTGCTACTGCAAATATTTTAGACAGTGTAAACAGCTTTAGTGGTGAGGTCCACGTTATAATGGCAGTGTTTGATTAGCAATAGTTTTGCTATCCTTGTCTATCATTCGACAAAGCAGACAGCGCTATCTCCTTCTCGCTTTGCTCTGCTACTAGATCGTCTTTCAACAATGTAGAATGAATGATTAATTAACAAAATATTTCATCCTAATTACGAAAATTCATTATGAAATTATTGAGAAATATAATTGATTAATTCAAACGAGAATGAACAATAAATGGGGAGCAGACCAAAAAATAACTCCATAAGCCATAATGTTGACATAATGTACCTTTTTCTCAGGAACCCTTTGAAGTAGACGTCTAAAAGTTTGTACAGTACCATTCAGTACTATTATAAACACTTTAGCGAGAGGTGATTTAGAAATAATTTTCAAATCCCATTTTATATGCCTTTTTGTAATTCAATACTGTGTTTTCGAGGAGTCATTCAGAAAAAAATCATATTTAGTGAAAAAATGGTTGAAAACTGAAAAGCTTATGCTAAAGTATGTAAAAAGGTCATGTTATTCAGTGTTCAAAATATCAGGTTGATCGGTTGGATAGATCTCTAGAAAAAGGTACATATGTTAACATTATAGCATATGGAGCTATTTTTTTACCGTCAAGAAGGCATTGACAAGACAGTGAGGATCGGAAACGATGTTCTATAATTCTCCATTGCCATTATAACGTGGCATACGTTACGCCTCACTCTATAGATGGCAGTGGCGCCATTCACCACAACTGTTGGGGGGGGGGGGCAAAAACCAAGAGGTATGAGGGGGGGAAGGAAAACCCCCGAAGGATAGAGGGTCATGGGTTTCCCCATAAATTTAACATTCGAAGATGTTATTATATGCTTCATTTTTTCCAGTTTTATAAAAATGTGGTTGAAGAATCAATACAAAAATATACATTATTAGTTATTAAATCATGGAATATTTATTAGAAATATAGGTCTACAAAGAGGCCATAAAGTAGGAATAAACTGAAACAGATTTCTTAAAATAATGGAAAAAGATAAATTTTTCTTTTACAATGACAATTTCAACAATTTCTTTGGATATCATATTCTAATTGGAGAATAACTTTCAGTTAAATAGATAAAGAAACATAAAGCTGTTCCCATAATTCTCACCAACTCTGTACATACATTTTTGATTGTCTGGTTGGGCCCTCTTTTTTTGCTTTCACTGTGACATCTTGCAACTTGTTAATTCTCACGTTGAAATTCATGCATTAACTCACTTATTGTGCCCTCATCAATAATATTGTACCCATTCTATATTCAAGCTTCAACTATACCACAGAGAAAAATATATATTCTTTATTACTGCGTACACGTATCCATACTTTCAAAATCAATTTTGCTACATTGTTTATACTGTAGAAGGAATTATACTACTACTGTTTAAAAAAGTATTGAATCAGAATAAGATTCCAAGGATTCATGTTGATAGACATGTATTTTCAATATTTATCTGATTCTTGGGGGGGGGGGGCCTAGGCCCCAACCCTGCCCCCCTTAAATGGCGCTCCTGATTGATGGAAATTCGAACTACTATTCAAAAATTATTTGTCAGCCCCGGGATATAGTTTCGCTTTTCAGTAGTCATACAAATAAATAAAACATTTCCTCTCGAATGCATAGTTCACTAAAATATCTGAGAATAGACACAATAACTTAATCGTTAACTACCAGTAATTACTCATTGATAAGAACAATGTACAGTGTCACATACTCATAAATTAACATGATGATTAATTAGACTGATACAAGTTACTTATTATTCTGTTGACCTATTCATTATGGATTCTGATAAGATATTTATAATTCCTGTGATAAGGATTCTTGGAAAATTAAATAACATACTATACACATGCTATTATTAGGAAGGTTTATCTCATTGCTTCAATACTATACTAATCATTATGTAATTACAGTAAAATAATGAAATTATTGATCAGCTATGAAAATGCATAATTTATTTTTCCTCTACTTAATCATACTAATAAACTGTATCATTATTTGATTAGATTAGCGTTCTTTATGCATGTAAATAAATATCTGGACACCGCTTCGCTCGTTATTTGTATTTATTGATAAACAGAACACAATAAAATGATCTTGTTTTTGAACAGAACACAATTCTCTAAAATGATCGTGTTTATATTTCACAGCTGGCTATATGCATAGCCACCTCCAATACTAGTAGTTCAGTGAACAGTAGACCTCACGCTGTATTCTCATCCACAAGTACCTGATTGAAACTATAGACATTATGGAAATACAGCAATAGACTGGCTCCTCCACACATCTGTGTAATCACTTGTCAGCTGATTTAAGATGAATGATTCTATAGTCTGATTTTTTCTTATATTGGCGTATGAAGGAGGCTCCTTTTCCCTTTTATATAATCCTTGAAATGCAAAATTTCAAAAAACCTTGTATATACGTCGACGCGCAATTAAAAAAGGAAAATACCTGTCAAATTCCATGAAAATCTATTACCGCGTTTCGCCGTAAATGCGCAACATATAAACATTTAAACATTAAGAGAAATGCCAAACCGTCGACTTGAATCTTAGACCTCACTTCGCTCGGTCAACAAGGCCCCGGCCTATGATATTGCAACGTCGCAGTGTAGGCCTAAAATCTAATACATGATTGGTGAAAAAGATTCTAATAAATAACAGCTGATCTTTTCCACCAATCATGTATTAGATCCTAGGCCTACACTGCGACTTTGCAATATCGTAGGCCGGGGCCTTGTATTAGAGGTGGGTGGCTATGCTATTAAGTCATCTTATGAATTTCGGGGATGCGATATTTTGATTTTTCACATACTCACTCGCTCACTCCCTTTTTTACTATCCACAGCTGTTTCAGCCAAGGATGAATTATCATTTAAATGTCGTTCAGCGAGTTTTCCCAAGGATGAAACCTAGTGCAATCGAATTTTTATATCATAAACCTACTATGTTCCAAATTTCGTGTAAATCGTTAGAGCCGTTTGGAGATCCGTTAAACATGAATAGCCAGATATAATTTTTATTTTGTGTAGTTGGGAAGTTGATATTGTGGTAATTATTCATATTGAATGAAAAAGACTAAGAAATTGTCAAAAAACCACTGATTTATTGATAATTAGAAAGACCGGTTTCGGTTATCACACCATTGTCAATCTCTGTGGTTTTTTGACAATTTCTTAGTCTTTTTCATTCAAGATATAAAAATATATACAGAAATTGCTCGCTTAATAAAATAGGATATATTCTGGCTCATACACTGATTTACAATGAATGACAGTATATAGTTGATTATTCAATGAATATTACTAAGTATGAGATCTTATTATACTTTTCATATTCTGTATTTTTTTATTCATATAATAATTAAATCATCAAAAATGATAGGGAGAGAGAATATACGGTAACCTTGTGCTATTCCTCTCCCAAATTTAGAAAGGGTTACACATGGTCCGAAGTGAGTTAAGTCTTGTATGAAATATGAAGTAATGTAAAATGATAAAATTATGAAGAAGAATGTATGAAAGGGAACCTTCTATAAGCACTCAAACTGAGGTCTTTTATAAAATTTTTCACCTCAAGTACACCAGAATTCAAACAATTTTATTATTTGGATTAGAACGTCAGTATCTTATCAAATACGAGATTGCCTTCAAATTCAAGAGAAGTACTCGACCAAACTTCAGTGAAAATCTAGACTAGCAATCTATCAACGTTAAGACGGAGGAAAATCCATGCAATTATGTAGTAAGAATTCAATGTAAGGTACTTGAAGCAAAGCCGCCATTTTGTGAAATAAATTTACACTTAATTCACTGAGTGTCACCTGCACATCATGTAGAGCGGACATGAGTATTTTGACCTTGTAGGAAACTCGTGATTAGATAATCGATTCAAGACTCAATCAATATGTGGGACATCAATTTATTGCCTGTCTACATTGGTTGTTACAGAGGCAAGCCTTCAGTTGCATCATAAGCGGCATGGCTTGAGTTGTATCGTAAGATGCATGCGTTTAGTTGCACCGGGAAAGGCATGTCCTTAGTTACATTTCAAGAGTGCATTGCTTGAGTTGCACAGATAAGGCATGCCCTGAGTTACATCTCAACAGGCATACCTTCAATTACACCTCGAGACATTGCTTGAGTTGCAAAGATAAAGGCATGCCCTTAGTTACATCTCAAGAGGCATACCTTGAATTACATCTTAAGAGATATTGCTTGAGTTGCATACAGAAGAATGCATGCCCTGAGCTACATCTCAAGAGGCATACCTTGAATTACATCTCAAGAGATATTGCTTGAGTTGCATACAGAAGAAGGCATGCCCTGAGTTACATCCAAGAGGCATACCTTGAATTACATCTCAAGAGAAATTGCTTGAGTTGCACAGAAAAAGGCATGCCCTTAGTTACATCTCAAGAGGCATACCTTGAATTACATCTCAAGAGAAATTGCTTGAATTGCACAGAAAAAGGCATGCCCTGAGTTACATCTCAAGAGGCATACGAGTTAATTACATCTCAAGAGAAATTGCTTGAGATGCACAGAAAAGGCATGCCCTGAGTTACATTCCAAGAGGCATACCTTTAATTACACCACAAGAGACATTGCTTGAGATGCACAGAAAAAGGCATGCCTTGAGTTCAGACTTATGTAACGAAGATGAAATTTTCAATCAGTCCGATTTAATCATTTCCAATAAATCCAATTGAGTCCTCAGAGATTGAATTATATTGTCTACAAGTAAAGGTTACAAGTCTATTCAAATCAATTGAGTATTTGAAAATATGAGGAAATCAAATAATAATGTTTTCAGGGAATGAATAAAAGTATTTAAACAAAAGATTCATCAGTGGTAATGTCTATCACTAGTAGTGAGAAAATAGATCAAAAATGTAATAAAAATCGAAATTCCAACCAAATTTAGTAGACCTTGATGATAAAATAACCGACAACTGTCTACAAGGTTGAAATGAAAAGATTTGAAAATTGAAGTAGGACTCGAGGAAATGAATCTGTCAAGTACTCATGACTCTTACACACTCCAAAAATTATGAGAGTTCTTTGCGGAAAACTTGGGATATTCAATGAGTAATATCTCTTATGAAACAATTACAATAACTTCCATGAAAGTGTACCTTGGTTGATATAAAAATACTGAGGGTGATGCCCACATGAGCTCTCAGGCTTGTGCGTGGGTAATGAGTGAGAGGGACGATGATGAGAGATGACGACTACCTTTAGGTAGTCGGGACCGACGACTTATCATCTCCTCCGAAAGGCGGGGTGGCCGTATTTTTGTGATTGTGCTATGGTTACACACTATATTACACTATTACAGTACTTACTCTAAATAATCTGTTAATAATTACAGAAGTTTACGAACATTTTGAGAGTCAAATATAGAGTGACACAGAATAACGGGAACTTTTAAAAACGCCATAAAACATTAGTGGGAAGGGAAAAAATGTTTTTATCCAAACTAATGTAAAGTTCAAGACTTGCCATTTGAGAATTATTAATAACATCTATCACTTTTTGACAATTACTTCTACAAGATGGCTTCCTCCTGCACGAATACACTCTTGAAATCTGTGTTGAGATTCCTGAACGATTGCTGCAACATTTCAGCTGGGATATTGTTAATTTAATTCTGAATTGTCTGTTATGATTCAACCACAGTTATTGGTCAAGTTGTGAAAACGTTTGATTTGAGATAGCTCCACAAACTGAAAATCGCAGGTGGACAGATCATGGGACCAGGAAACGCAGATGTTGCAGCGATCAATGAGGAATCGTCAACACAGATTTCAAGAGTGTATTCGTGCAGGAGGAAGCCATCTTGAAGAAGTAATTGTCAAAAAGTGATAGATGTTATTAATCTCAAATGGCTAGTCTTGAACTTTACATTAGTTTGAATAAAATCATTTTTGCCCTTCCCACTAATGTTTTATGGCGTTTTCAAAAGTTCCAGTTATTCTTTGTCACTCTATAAATTAAAATGTCTCTCAGCAACAAAGTTTTCAGTATTTCAGGACAGCTCATGGTTTCATATAATAACCCCGAGGATTAGTTACAGTGTACTATAGACAGACATTAACAATAAAAATGCAACGTTCATCATCCATTCAAAATTTCAGCAACAATCTGATTTTGAACGGTTACGTGGATAGTGAGGAAGCCAGAAATGGTGATATAGTTCTAGAAATATCATAGTAATAGTAGAATAGTAAATGGTATAGTAGTAATGTTGTAGACATTATAGGGAGCAAGGAGATAGTATTGCATAACTTCTATTGTACTGAATGACTTCCAGTTATTTCTACTTTCATTCTCAACAAAAACTCAACAAAACTCTCAACAAATAGACAAGGACAGACAAAACTCTCGAAAAAAGAGACGTAGATTGTAGAGAACAACAGGAAAATTGTGTAAAAACTCTATGATTGTTGAAAAAAGCAGGAAAATGTAACAAGAAGACGCGAATCGTTTGAAACAACTCAGATTTGACCACAGAATTGACGGCGAATGAAAAATGACAGTCAAATTCTACCACAGCGAAAGCATGGAGCCGGAATAGAGTGTGGTGTCTGTGGGTTGATACGTTTTTAATATTGTAATGGTGGTCAACCTGCAACAGATTTTCAGCTTGTCATCATTCTGTCATTAACTGTACATAATTCTATAGAGAGGTCCACGTTATAATGGCAGTGGAGAAAGATAGTAGAACAACGTTGCCGATCCTCGGTCTTGTCAATGCATTCTATGGACGGTAGCTGATACAGGTTTATTGATGTACTATCAAAGGTTTATTCTCTCGAATGAAAAAGACTAAGAAATTGTCAAAAAACCACTGATTTATTGATAATTAGAAAGACCGGTTTTGGTTATTACACCATTGTCAATCTCTGATAAACAGAGAGGTTTATCAGAGATTGACAATGGTGTAATAACCGAAACCGGTCTTTCTAATTATCAATAAATCAGTGGTTTTTTGACAATTTCTTAGTCTTTTTCATTCAATATGAATAATTACCACAATATCAACTTCTCAACTACACAAAAAGTTATTTTCTCTCTTAAAGTAATCAAATTATATTCTATTAAGAAGGAATTATATTATTCAACAATTTCATAATTAATTTTTAAAATTAAGATGAAATATTTTTTGTCTTGTCAATGCATTCTATAGACGGTAGCTGACAGGTTATTGATGTACTATCAAAGGTTTATTCTCTCGAATGAAAAACTAGAAATTGTCAAAAACCACTGATTTATTGATAATTAGAAAGACCGGTTTTGGTTATTACACATTGTCAATCTCTGATAAACAGAGAGGTTTATCAGAGATTGACAATGGTGTAATAACCGAAACCGGTCTTTCTAATTATCAATAAATCAGTGGTTTTTTGACAATTTCTTAGTCTTTTTCATTCATATGAATAATACCACAATATCAACTTCTCAACTACACAAAAGTTTATTTTCTCTCTTAAAGTAATCAATTATATTCTATTAAGAAGGAAATTATATTTTCAATAATTTCATAATAAATTTTTAAAATTGAGATGAAATATTTTGTCTTGTCATGACTTCTATAGACGGTAGCTGATACAGGTTTATTGATGTGATATTAACTGTTCACTCTCTTTTAAAGAATCAATATATTTTATTAAGCGGGAAATTATATTTTCAATAATTTCATAATGAATTCCATAATTAAGATGAAATTATTGTTAATTAACTATTAAATATCGGGGACCGAGCTTCGCTCTGGAGTACAAAAGCATAGAAAATTTAATAATCAAATTTCTTATTATAATAAGAAAATTAAGAAAAATTATAATAATATTCATAGATCTTACAGAAATGTTCTATCTCATCACAGTGAATTGAGATTAATTCCCAGAGGAATGCAGAAATTTCCCTGACAAAGACCCAGTTACACAAAAGCCGGTTAAATTTTAATCCTGATTAATTTCACGTGAACCAAATCAGAGAAGACCAATTCAAAAAGATGGTTCTACTGGAATTTATAAGGATTAAAAATAACCGGCTTTTTTGCAACCGGCACTAAGTACCAGATTGAATGATTACAAAAGTTCAACAGCTGAGTCATAATTTTGACACAGTCCCACACACATGAACTCGCTCACTCACTTCCATCATCAACAGACGACGAAATTATTATTATCAGCTGTTTTTCCAAAGATGGATAGTAATTATCCTTTTTAATGTCCTTCGGCGAGTTTTCCCAGGGATGAGACCTAGTGCAATCGAATTTTTATATTATAAACCTACTATGTTATGAATTTCGTGAGAATCGTTAGAGCTGTTTTCGAGATCCGGTGAAATACAAACATATAAACAGAAATTGCTCGTTCAATAGTTTAGGATTCTACATTGTTAAAAGACGATCTGGCAACATAGCAAAGCGAGAAAGAGATAGCGTTATCCGCTTTGTTGAATGATAGACAAGGATAGCAATACCATTGCTGATCATACACTGCCATTATAACGAGGACCTAACTATATACAGTATGTATCTAAATGGAGTACAGTATATAATGCAGTACAGATAGGTACAGATATACAGATATATAATACAGTATATAATCCAGTTGAGATTATCTTGAGACAAAGAGAATCTCATTCAAACAAGACTCATCCTCTCTCCTTTAGATGAATGAAGCCGAATCAATCTAAGCCAGTAGTAACGGATCCCGAAATCGTGGCTACAATTTTTCTCAATCAATGACCAAGAAACAGGCAACGCGTGTCTCAATTTTTCAACTCTAGTCCTCAGAAAACTTTCAAATTTCACATCTCTGGAGAGAGAATTTGTCTAGAGAGAGGAAACCTATAAGATGCTTAAGATACAGATACCTATAAGATACCTGGATACCTGGATTCATGAAATTTTTTTCCGTAGTTTATTGACCGAGCGAAGTGAGGTCTAAGATTCAAGTCGACGGTTTGGCATTTCTCTTAATGTTTAAATGTTTATATGTTTATATGTATTTATGTTGCGCATTTACGGCGAAACGCGGTAATAGATTTTCATGAAATTTGACAGGTATGTTCCTTTTTAAATTGCTCGTCGACGTATATACAAAGTTTTTGGGAATTTTTCATTTCAAGTATAATATGAAAGGAAAAAGGAGCCTCCTTCATACGCCAATATTACCGTAAAAATTAGACTATAGAATTATTCATCATAAATCAGCTGTCCAGTGGACTATAATACCCGTTCAAAAACATCGAACATCTTGAAAATGTATCTTTCCATTAACGTTAGTAGACAGTTGACTATTTATATATAATACTACTCGTTCAAAAACATCGAACATCTTGAAAATTGTATTTTTCCATCAACGTTGTAGACAGTGGCAGCCAGACCTGATAACAGCGCTCACACTCACATTCCGGGACGACACGTCACGGTACGATATAGGACAGAAAGCTCTATGTTTATTTAGGATTTTTTCTAGACATTTTTGATTGATAAATTATTCATTAATTTTTGATAAAACTTAACAACAGGTCAATGTAACTCACTGAGCGCGAGGTCTAGTGTTCACAGAACTACAAATACAAATACAACTACAAATACTACAGTTGTTAAAGTTAGCATTCATTCTATTTATGAATTTTATTATTTGTGGGCACCTGCTGTAAAATCTTTAGGTTTAGCGGAACCAATTTTGTAATGCTTTTTACTGAATAAAATGATTGATTGATACCTAAGTAGATATTTGGTAGTTTAGTATACTAGAACAGTCAAAGTTAGATAAACAATTTTCGCATTTTACAATAAATATTTCACGCTTCCACCAATTATTTCCTAAATTTTGAAGTCCCCTTTACCTCTCATGGTATTCCTTCTTCAGTAAGGTTCACGTTATAATGGTATTATTTGATTAACATTGGTGTTGCTATCCTTGTCTATCATTCGACAAAGCAGACAGATAGCGGTATCCTTTTCTATCTACGCAAGGCTGCCAGATCATTACTTAACAATGTAGTAATATGATATTAATGAACAATCTTATTCATAAACATTCATTATTTAAACATTAGAAGGTATTTTTCCTCGACGAATAATTATTCATAATTGATTTTATTTCCAACAACAATGAACAGACAAAATCTTCAATATCAATTATAAAAATTCATTATTCAATCACAGAAAAATATATTTTCTTCACGAATAAAATGTAATTCATTATTGTGAACAAGAATGAACCGTTAATATTACATCAGATAAACGGGTATCAGCTATCCTCTATAAGAGGCAGTGGCAAGGCAGAGAATTGGCAACACTGTTCTCCTATCTTTCATCACTGCCATTATAACGTGGACCTCACTATAGACTATAAAGATAGAAGTGACAAGACCCCGGAAATATGCTTGAGTTATTGTAACGGCATCCAAGTCTGAAATAACATACAGCCTGAAGGAGGAATGGAAGTGTAATTTCTCATATTGTTACTGATCTCCTGTACATAGCATGTACAAAGTATGTACAAATATATGTACATCACATTCATTTATTGCAACAGCATTCTTAGTGTCAGAAATAACAGCCTGAGGGAGACTATAGTGGGGTCCTCGTTATAATGACAGTGGGAAAGATGAGAGACCAGCGTTGCCGATTCTAGCTATTGGAGCAGGAGGATGAAGAAGAGGAAGAGGTTAAGGAAGAGGAAGAGGTTAAGGAGGAGGAGGAGGATAAGGAGAAAGAAGAAGAAGAAGAAGAAGAAGAAGAAGAAGAGGAAGAAGAAGAAGAAGGAGAAGAAGAAGAAGAATAAAACTGAGACATTTAGGCCCGGGTTGCACAAAAGGACGGTTAAATTTTCACGAGAACCAATCAGAGAAAGCCTTTTTGATAAGACGTCTTCCCTGATTGTTTCTCGTGGAATTAATCACGGTTAAAATTTAACCGATTCTTGAAATCACCTGACTACCAATCAAAAAGGGTGAAGTGTTTGAAGCTGGTCTGCCCTGATTGGCTGAAACTATAAAGGCTGTTATTCAGAGCTACAGCTTGAAGAAGAAGAGGGAAAAGAAGAAGAAGAAGCAGAAGAAGAAGAAGAGAAAGAAGAATAAGAAGGAGAATTAGAATTAACATTTTGACACTATGTAAATTTCTTCTTGTCCACAATATCCCACAGAAAATCGAGCCTGTAGCTAGTGCCATCTATCGGTGAACTTGGAAACTATCCGGTGAATGTGTTTGTTTGTGTGCTCGCCTGTGATTGGCTGTTAGCGAGGCTTGTGGCGAAGCCTAAATAAATCGGACCAATCACAAGGCGTGAAGTGTTTGAAGGTGCTCTTTCCTCATTGGCTGTAACTCTAAAAGTCAGAGCTTATTCAGAGCTACAGCTTGAAGAAGAAGAAGAAGTTGAACTAGAAATGGTACTAGAGGAAGGAGAAAAAATTAAGATGAAGAAGAAGAAGAAGAAGAGAAGAGGGAGAAGGAAAAGAAGAAGGAGAAATGGAATGCACTGTGTTACGTAATGCAGTAAATGACAGAACGATTTTAGAAAAGGGGAAGGGCGTCTAGATAGAGATAGAGAACCCTTGAAGCAAAGTGAAACACCCTCAACTACAAGACATGCATTACATCTCTAGTACTCCATACAGACTGTCTAGACTGCAATAATATTTAGGGTTTGCGGGATTATAGTGAGGTCCACGTTATAATGGCAGTGATGAAAGATAAGAGAACAGTGTTGCCGATTCCCTGCCTTGCCACTGCCTTCTATGGAGGATAAATGATACCGGTATATTTGATGTCATATTAACTGTTGATTATTGTTTAGAATGATCTGTAATATTTCATTTGTCAAGCGAATGTATTTTCCAATGATTAAATCATGATTTTATATAATAATTGACATTAATTTGTTAATAAACGATCTAAAGTGAGGTTGACGTTATAATGACAGTGAAGAAAGATAGGAAAAAAACATTGCCGACCCTCCGTCTTATCAATGCTTGCTATAGACCGTAGCTGATATATGTTTGTTTAAGTAATATTAACTGTTCATTCTTGTTTAAAATAAAAATTATATTGACGAATATATTTTTAATGATTGAATAATGATTTTTTAAAAAATGAGTATGAATTTTTCGTTAAATAATCATATTTCTACATTGTTAATAAACGATCTGGCAGCGTAGCGGAGCTTTAGTGAGGTCCACGTTATAATGGCAGTGTTTGATTAGCAATGGTATTGCTATCCTTATCTATCCTCAACAAAGCGGATAGCGCTATCTCTTCCTCGCTTTGCTCTGTTGCCTGATCGTCTTTTAACAATGTAGAACTCATAATTAATTTATAAAATATTTCATCTTAATCATGTAAATTGCTTATGAAATTATTGAAAAATATAATTTCTTGCTTAATAAAATATAATTGAGTATTTAAAACGAGAATGAACAATTAATATTACATCAATAAACCATATCAGCTACCGTCTATAGAAGGCATTGACAAGACAGAGGTTTGGCAACGTTTTTCTCCTATCTTTCTCCACAGCCATTATATCGTCAACCTCACGAAGGATAGCACTATCTGCGTTGTCGAATGATAAACAAGGATAGCAACACCAACATTATAAATTATAACCAACATTATTAATCAGATACTGCCATTATAACGAGGACCTCACTTTAGGCCTTTTCAAAAACGGGCCCAGGAGCTGTAGGTCTGGGTCTGCGGACCAGTGGGGGAAGGGTCGGGGGGTTTTTGGGGCTACGCCACCCTGTCTGGCTGGGGACTGCTTGTTGGAAAATCTTTGGTTTCCATGGCAACCAGCCCCATGCCCCAAACCACCCCTACCGAGATCAATAACCTTCAGTCGCCCGCCTGGCTAACACACCCACATATTCCCTTTACATTCTGCTTTATTTTCTATTACTCTTTGTGCCGGTTGCAGAAGAGCCGGTTAAATTTTAACAATGATTAATTCAACGAGAACCAATCATAGAAGCCGTCTTTTCAAAAACGCCTTCTCTGATTGGTTCTCGTGAAATTAATTACAGTTAAAATTCAACCGGCATTTGTGCAACCAGGCCTATGAATAAATAAATATTGAATGAAAAAACTAAGAAATTGTCAAAAACCACAGATTTATTGATACTTAGAAAGACCGGTTTCGGTTATTACACCATTGTCAATCTCTGATAAACTTTGTATTTATTTGTTTCTGCTGAATTTCTCTTTATTTCCTTCCTTAGACTATTAAATAATTATAATAGGTCTAACAAGACCCGCAATACGTGTAATTGATTGATTGATTGATTGATTACTTTATTTATGTAGATTACAATATATACTGGCTTATACACTTATATACAATAGCTTACAATACAGCAAAATTATAGATGAATTTACATAATATAGACTAAGAAAATAATCATTGAACTGTATATGATATGAAAAAGCAGTTTGTAATATAATAACTATAGATAATAATCATATTGTTATGCATCTACATAAATTGGCGGAGCTTTGGACATATCAATGTCCATTCTTCGGAAAGAATATTAAAAATATCCTCCCCACTAACTCTCTACCAAAATGTTATGTGTGATTAAGGAATCAATAAAGAATGTAGTTTAACATAAATATATTTTTCTACGATGATGTTATGATGTGAACATTATAACTAATATCGGGGGACCGAGCTTCGCTCTGGAGTACAAAAGCATAGACATTTTATTACGAAAGAGAGAATTATAATTGACCGAGCGAAGTGAGGTCTAAGATTCAAGTTGACGGTTTGTTATTTCTCTTAATGTTTAAATGTTTAGGCTATATGTTTATATGTTGCGCATTTACAGCGAAACGCGGTAATAGATTCTCATGAAATTTGACAGGTATGTTCCTTTTTTGATTGCGCGTCGACGTATATACAAGGTTTTTGGGAATTTTGCATTTCAAGGATAATATAAAAGGAAAAAGGAGCCTCCTTCATACGCCAATATTGGAGTTAAAATCAGACTATAGAATTATTCATCATAAATCAGCTGACAAGTGATTACACAGATGTGTGGAGAAGCCAGTCTATTGCTGTATTTCCATAAGGTCTATAGTTTCAATCACGGTATATAGAAGATTTGCATCTAAATACCGTGGTTTCAATCAGGTACTTGTGGATGAGAATACTGCGTGAGGTCTACTGTTCACAGAACTACCAGTATATTCATTATTTATACAGAAAGGTTATATCTAATCACAGTGGATTGAAATTAATTTAAACCAATAAGCCACTCAAATACAGAAACCAAAAATTCACACAAATATCACATATGTTATGTGAAAATTGAAGCAACAAAGCACGATAATACTTCAAACAAGAAAGAGAATGATAAAATGACAAATAGATGATAGAATCTGAATGAAAATACTATTAAGCAACACAGTAATATGGTACAGTGAACAAAAATAGGAAAACATTGTAAGTTAAGGTGGAAAAAGCTGAATAAAAAGACGACCATTAATATAGCCTGAACCACCCCAAACGATATTAGTTAAATTCACTCAAATCAAAACACAAATTCAAATTTGATAACCTTTGATTTACTTTGATGTAAACGTTGCCAGAACGTCATATTTATCTTCAAATCTGAAATAATAATAGTAACGTATAAATAAAGAACTGTAGTTGATAGAGAAATAATCAAAGAATAAGCTGGATGCTTCGAACAATTGAATATTTAATAAATAATTTTAATAAGTAATTGTGATTAAATAAACCAAAAGAATATGAATTTGTAAGGAATGATTCAGTATGGTGACATCTTAAAATAATTCACGTTCTATACAAAAATTAGATTTGAGCATTGTTTTTGCTATTGTTCTAGATTCAATCCAACCAACCACTGAGTGACTTCTCATAAAGAAAATAAATTTGGATGTTCACGCCAGCTGTGATTCGTGCATTCTCATACATTGGAAAAAAAACTCCAACTAAAAAAGTAAATTCGTATGGCTTTTGTTGGTGGGGAGTCCCTTGCGGGAAGGTCCCACCGCCTGAATATATTATTTAAGCCATCAATGGGCCTTACGACTGTCATACTTCAGCCGTGACCGAAACTTTAACGTGCCAATCCGATAACACGGGAAAACTCCTACTGGGAAGTAGTCTCTGAAACATCAGCCAAGCAGTCTTTAAAGAATAATATGTACTTTGGAAACGACTCTTGAATTCTATTGGTTGCCGCCAGCCAATCAACGTCGACTCTGGTCTAAAACGTCACATAGCTTCCTCCAATCACATGCCAACAGACTACCATTTTGAGTGAATCGTCATCTCATTGGCTGATGTCTCGAACAAGGTTTTATTTTGATGATAGGAACACAGCCTATACTAATAATAAAGTTCTCGTATTCAAGAAGAATGATTATTGAATTAAATCATTTATTTATTCATAGACAATGGTTACAATTCAGGTACAAAACCCAAAACTACTTTCAACCTTGATTTAGACTATACAGTCCAGAGGTTATGTGGAGTTCATTATTTGAATTCTCTTGTTTCTCTGGATTTCTCATCCTTATTTCTGATTATATCTGCTCTATTATTCATCTATAATTCATGTATAATTTTGCTGTATTGTAAGCTATTGTATATAAGTGTATAAGCCAGTATATATTGTAATCTACATAAATAAAGTACTCAATCAATCAATCACTCTATGATTTTGAATTGAATTAAAAACAACATAAATGAATCACAAACTACTTTTGTGAAGAAATCATTCAAGTTGTAATTCCTCATTCTATATCGAGGTTCACGTTTTAATGGCAATATTTGATTAACATTTGTGTTGCTATCCTTGTCTAACATTCGACAAAGCAGATAGGACTATCCTTTTGTACCTCCTCAAGGTTTCCAAATTGTTTTCCAACAATATATAATTAATAAATAGAGTAAAATATTCAATTTCAGTGAAGTAAATTCACAATTAAATCTTAATTTTCAGTACATAATTGATTATACTAAAGAAGAATGACAAGTTAATATAACATCAAATATAACGGTATCAGCTATCCTCTATAGTAGATAGTGGCAACGTTTGAGGTTTTCAGGACCTCATTAAATCTAATTGATCATTGAATCTGTAGGTTTAATGATCCATTAGATTTAATAAGTGTTCTTGAAATTGGTCCATGATGTGTCCAAGTCCTTCTCCTTTATTGTAGGATTTGATTTTGAAATAATTTAGGCTTTTTTTCAGGGTGATGTCATAGAGAAGAGATGGCATAAGGAGATGTCCCATGGTATAGGGCGTTTATGTTCCAAATTTCACTTTCAACACGGGGCAGAGAATCAGCAACAGTGTTTTCCTATCTTTCTCAACTGCCATCATAACGAAGATCTCACTTCATAGAAACAACATATATTCCTCCTGTATTGAATCATATATTCCTTACACTGTAATCACAATAATTATGTGGCAGTGAAAGTGTGATAGACTGGACTCCGTAACACAACATTGAACATCATAAACGGTTCTATGGAAAGCATAATAATTCTCAACATAACAAGGTCTTATCACTCACTTTCTTGATTTGCAAGCTTACGCTTTCATGTCATGCGTGATACAAATTACTCCATGAACATGACATGCGCATGGAACTATTATCATGTGCTTCATGTAAATAATTAGCCATTATAATACTTTGAACACGGCTGTTATATTTCACATCACTTTCCTCCTGGTTAGTTTCACTCCAATATGACAGTATAACTTTGAATGGGAAGAGATGGGGATATTTGTTGGGTGTGCTGACGGATCAAAGTGTAGTTCCACATTATAATTTCAGTATTTGATTGACAATAGTGTTGCTATCCTTGTCTATTATTCAACAAAGCGGATAGCGCTATCCTTTTCAAGCTCCGCTATGTTTTCAGATCTTTTCTCAACTATAGCAAAGTTTCTCTGGCTTTGCAATGATTTTATTTTGCCAGAAATATTTTATTTTCACTTTTGACAATGATGTTTACTGATGTAAACAAACAATCTTCAGCCGCCATCTTTTGTCTTCATTCTAACAAAATACTAGAGTAGAAAAGTCGTATAATTGATTTAAAAATGTATTTACTTTCCTTGCCCTATTACCATAAGTAAGGAAAGTATTACTTTCCGAAAAAAAATTAAGGTAATCCAATATCTAAATTTCTATACGTTTCAAGGTCACAAAATAGTATATTTCGCACCTAGAGCAGAAAATGCGATTTTTCCGGCTCGAAATCGGTTTTCAAGTCCGAGGCTGTAGGCCGAGGACTAGAAAAGATTGAGAGCCGGAAAAACATTTTTGCCCGTGGTGCGAACGCTATTTTTCGCCGCACACAAAAATAAACAATATATATATGATAATAGTTGTTTACTAAGCACCTCCGAAAGCAGAAGTGGAAGGTGATAGCTCTAGCAAATCTGAGGTTATCTGAATATCAGGAAATTGTCTAAGTATTTTTATTTTTTATTCTGATTTGTCTAAATAACCTAAAAGATGATGTTCAATTATGTGGGAGGTTGAGTTTATACTTTTGTATTCTTTCAAATGACAATAAGATGATATTATTATAAATGTTTTAATTATTGAATAATAAACACAAATAATGAAAAGTTTTTTGATCAGATGTTTTTTGATCACCTTTCTTAGTTCCATGTTAGCGGCTGGAAAGGGTACTCTTGACGTCAGACGAGAGTCGTCTGCAAACAATGTCTTTCAGATCTATGTAGGGACTGGAAAACAGTGCTTTCTGTGCAGTGTTGCGAAAAGTGGTTTTTGGGTATTGGGTCAGTATGTGCGTATGTGTATTAGTGTATGTGCGTCTGTGTACACGATATCTCATCTCTCAATTTCAGTCATTCCGTTATGACTTGGAATTTGGAACTTAAGGTCCTAACACTATAAAGATCCGACACGAACAATTTCGATCTAATGCAATTCAAGATGGCGGTTAAAATAGCGAAAATGTTGTCAAAAACAGGGTTTTCGCGATTTTCTCGTAAATCTCGAACGATTTTGATCAAATTCATACCTAGAATAGTCATAGATAAGCTATATCAACTGCCACAAGTCCCATGTCTGTAAAAATTCCAGGAGCTCCTCTCCATCTATGCAAAGTTTGATTTTAGATTCTCAATAATTGAGAATCAGGATTCAGATACAATTTAAACAAAAAATTCCGAGTGGAAAAGATTAGGCATGAAAATCTCTACAATTAATGTTCATTAACATTTTCACCTAAAATTTAAAGTAAGCTCGAAAATCGAGAAAATGTGATTATCCAATTGCAAACTGTTGGCAACTGTTGATTCTATTAAATCATTCACTATGAAGAGATAGCAGATCTCGTGTGTATCCAGATTTATTGTCCTGTCACCAGTTGGCTTGGATCTTTGAATAGTAGACTTTAGATGCGCGTGAACACTAGCGTCAGGGGATCAATTTTCATAACGGCAAGGAAAGTTGTGTGAGTGCGCCACACCAGATTTTTCATTTCAAATACAATCCCCAATAAAACCTACTATCAAATTATTCTTGTTAGAGAAATATTCAGCTGTTTTCATGATTGTCATCCACTCTGTATGATTGAAAGATTACAATAGAACAGTTCTTGAGCGAGTTCTCCAACCCAGGAGGTCACTAGTATTTTAAAGAATGAATTAAATTAATTGATCAGAAAATAACATTTTGAATTGATACTTTATCAGTGAGCACTGCTGAACCGATTATCTACCTCACTTTCTTCAACCTAACCTCACTTTACAGTTTCAACTCTGGAAGATTTCACTCCGTAATCAGTCAGCTGTTATCGTTATTTTCATGCAGTTCCGTTGAGGGGAAAGTATGGTATTATTGTAATTGAGACGTCGTCAATTAGGTGAATCTGTCAAGCTTGTAGCGGACCTATCTTCTCCATTCGAACAATGAGAGTAGATTAGTAGAGAGCTTACAATGTGCAATAGAGTCTGAAACAATAATTCACCAATGCCTCTCTATTTTGTTTAATGCTCGTTGCTTGTTCACTGAATTCTTAATATCGAGGCACCGAGCTTCGCTCGTTATTTTCATTTATTGATAAACATAACCATAACCTACTAACTTATAGATATCTAAAGTAAGCCATGACAAAACACAATTCTCTAAAATGATTGTGTTTATATTTTACAGCTGGCTATACGTCAGTTTATGAATTTCGGGGATGCGATATTTTGATTTTCCAAAGAATCACTCGCTCACTTCTTACTATCCACAGACGACGAAAGTCTCAGCTGTTTCAGCCAAGGATGAATTATCCTTCTAATGTCGTTCAGCGAGTTTTCCCAAGGATGAGACCTAGTGCAATCGAATTTTTATATCATAAACCTACTATGTTCCAAATTTCGTGAAAATCGTTGGAGCCGTTTTCGAGATCCGTTGAACATAAATAATCAGATATAAAAAGATAATATACAGAAATTGCTCGCTTAATATTATATGATAGTGAGGTTCACGTTATAATGGTAGTATTCGATTAACATTGGTGTTTCTATTCTAGTGTATCATTCGTCAAAATAGATAGGGCTATCCTTTTCTAGCTCTACAACGTTGCCAGATCGTTTTTTACAATGCAGTTATATAATTATCTAACAAAAAATTCAAACTCAATTTTGAAAATTCATTATTTATTTTAATCAATGAGAAAATTTATGCTATTGGCGAAAAAATATATAATTTACTATTAGTTCTGTGAACAGTAGACCTCACGCAGTATTCTCATCCACAAGTACCTGATTGAAACTATAGAACTTATGGAAATACAGCAATAGACTGGCTTCTCCACACATCTGTGTAATCACTTGTCAGCTGATTTATGATGAATAATTCTATAGTCTGATTTTTACTCTAATATTGGCGTATGAAGGAGGCTCCTTTTTCCTTTTATATTATCCTTGAAATGCAAAATTTCCAAAAACCTTGTATATACGTTGAAGCACAATTAAAAAAGGAACATATCTGTCAAATTTCATGAAAATCTATTACCGCGTTTCGCCGTAAATGCGCAACATATAAACATTTAAGCATTTAAACATTAAAACATTTAAACATTCAATCATTTGAACATTAAGAGAAATGCCAGACCGTCAACTTGAATCTTAGACTTCACTTCGCTCGGTAAATTATTTGAAACATGTAATTATTATTAAACGAAATTCCAAATTAAATGCTGTAATTCATCCGGAATACTTCTGCTACTGCAAATATTGACAACAGGGTAAACAGCTAGATGGAAATTCGATGAGCGCTACAATTCAAAAATTATTTGTCAGCCCGGGAATATTTGCAGTATTTGCAGATATTAATCAGATTTAATTCGGTGTCAGCCATCCTCTCTAGAAGGCAGTGGCAGTGGCACCGAGAATCGGCCACATTGTTCTCCTATCTTCCTCAACTGCCATAGTTTGTAACTTGCTAAGGAAGCTGTAACTATTCTAGTAGGCCTACAAATCACAGTGAACTTGTTTCAGTTGAAAAGGCTTTTTACGGCGAAAAACATCTCATGAATGGAGTAAATTTGAAAGACATGTGATAGCATGCTACCTTTATTTGTTAAGCTTTTTTCACCGTTATTTCGCTACAAACTGAACTCGTAAATCTACACACAACTCTATAAGTATTCTGTTTTTCTTGTAAATAGACTTCTTTTTACATTCCTCCTTTCTCTATCCAGTAATCTTCTTCCTCTCATTCTTTTTCTTTTTGCTCTTCTCACTCTTCTTCATCACTTTCTTCGTCTTCACATCTTCATCTCCTTCTTCACCATCTGTGACAAATTTGGAAAAGACTGCAATCGTTGTGTAGCAACTTCCATTCTGTACATGAGAACAACTGGTTCTTTCTTATTCTTCTTTTTCACTTATTCTGCTTCTTCATCATCATCTCCTCCTCCTTCTCCTACTCCTCCTCCTTTTCGTTCTTCTCCTCCTTTTTATTTTTGATCTTTTTCTTATGCTACTCCACCATCTTCTCCTTCTTTTTCTTCTTCTTCTTCTTCTTCTTATTTTAATTCTCCTCCATTTTATTTTTGATCTTTTTCTTATGCTTCTCCACCATCTTCTCCTTTTCTTTCGTTTTCTTCTTCTTCTTCTTCTTCTTCTTCTTCTTCTTCTTCTTCTTCTTCTTCTTCTTCTTATTTTAATTCTCCTCCATTTTATTTTTGATCTTTTTCTTATGCTTTTCCACCATCTTCTCCTTCTTCTTCTTCTTCTTCTTATTTTTCTTCTCCTCCTTTTTATTTTTGATCTTTTTCTTATGCTTCTCCACCATCTTCTCCTTCTTTTTCTTCTTCTTCTTCTTATTTTTCTTCTCCTCCTTTTTATTTTTGATCTTTTTCTCATGCTTCTCCACCATCTTCTCCTTCTTTTTCTTTTTCTTCCTCCTTCTTCTCCTCCAAGCTGTAGCTCTGAATAACAGCCTTCACAGTTACAGCCAATCAGGAAAGACTACATTCAAATACTTCTACATTCAGATGCTTGACGCCTTGTGATTGGTCAGGTTTCTTTAGGCTTCGTCACCAGCCACGCCCACAGCCAATCACAGGCGAGCAATGCCACAAACAACTCTGATTCACTGAATAGTTTTCAAGTTTACCGATAGGTGGCAGTAGCTTCTGGCTCGTTTTACTGTGGAATATTGTAGAAAAGAAGGAACTAGAAACTGATAGATAGCAAAGGTTATTCTTCTTCATCATCATCATCATCTTCTTCTTTTATTTCTTCTTCTACTCCCTCTTCTTTAAATTCTTGTTCTCCACCAAATTCTTGTTCTTCTTCAAATTCTTGTTCTTCGAATTCTTGTTCTTCTTCAAATTCTTGTTCTTCAAATTCTTGTTCTTCGAATTCTTGTTGTTCTTCGAATTCTTGTTCTTCTTCAAATTCTTGTTCTTCTCCAAATTCTTTTCTTCTTCTGATAGTTGACATCTATTGTTACCTTCTTTTATTTCATTTCTGCTGTTGTTGTAATCTCTTATTATCTTCTTGTGTAATTTTCAATAAAAACCTTGTATTTTCTTATTGTCATGTTCCCTTGCCCTTGTGTTGCTATAATAAAATAACAATATTTTGAACAATCATACAGTTTTCCCATTTACTTAATCTATAAAATAAAAACCTTCCAGAAGCAAACGTTTTGCCTCCAAGTTCACGTTATATGGAATGGTAGTAGTAGATTAACATCGGTAGGTACTCCTATCCTTGTCTATCATTCGACAAAACAGATGACTCTATCCTTCTCTAGCTCCACAACATTGCCAGATCGTTATTCAACAACGTGGAAATATAATTTAAATTAAAAAAAATGTATTATTCAATCATTTAAAAATATATTCTCTTGACAAATAGAATATTAATGATTATTCTCAAAACAAAAAGGATAAACAGTTAATATTACATCAGATAATACAGTGTATCAGCCATCCTCGAAAGAAAGCAGTGACAAAGCAGAGAATCGGCGACGCTGTTTTCCTATCTCTCTCCACTGTCATTATAACGTGGACCTCACTATATACCTCTGGCAACGTCACCCTGAAGTTTATTCCATGCAAGTAACAAGTAGAAAACTTTCAACATAAAACGCTGAGTTGACAAGTTCCGGAAGGAAGTCGGCTTTAACGTGGAAAAACACTTTCTTTCTTTCAGCTCTGAGATGCGGAAACTGCTCAAGAATTCGAGCTACCGTGATTGTTCTAAAAGTTTAATGGGAGTCCCAAAGAAAGCAGTACTTTTCTTTATCCATGAAGGCAGTGAATAATTTCATTTATTCAACAGAGAAGTTCATTATTCATGAAGGCTACAAGTAATTCCATCTTTCCATCATATTACAGAGAGATCCACGTTATAAAGGCAGTGGAGAAAGATAGAAGAACATCGTTGCCGTTGCCGATTCGATGCCGTGCTACTGCCTTCTATGGAGAATAGCTGATTTACTAGGACACCTGATGTAATATTAAGTGTCCATTATTGTTATTTATTCATTCATTTATTGTATAAAATACTATAATCATAATACAATTATGACATTGGAGGAAAACTAGGCTGAGCCTGTACTATTTCTCTCCAAAAATTTTGATAAAATGTAAATGTTGTCCAAAAGATAAGGTTATGTAATCACACAATGCTCCGTTACTTGATTTTCGGTCCAGGAATGATGATTTAAAATTTTGAATTCTGTTGTTAAAAATAATCAATTATATTTCATTCATAGAGAATAATAAATTCTTCAATGATTTAAAAAGGGATTTATATTATTGAAATTGCATATTTTGTTTATCATCTATATTTCTACATTGTTGTTAAACGATCTGGCAACATTGCGGAGCTATAAAAGGATAGCGCTATCTGCTTTGTCGAATGATAGACAAGGATAGCAACACAAATGCTGATCAAATACTGCCATTATAACGTGGACCTCACTATAGTTCATTATTTCATCTGGATTAGTCCATATCAAAATAAGTCGAATAATACAAATATAAAAGCAAAATGGCACTCACTGACTGACTGACTGACTCACTCATTCACTCACTCGCATAACTCACTCACTCGCATCTACCGGACCAAAAACGTTTAAATTTGGTAGGTATGTTCAGTTGGCCCTTTAGAGGCGCAGTAAGTAATCTTTTGGCAATATTTTAACTCTAATGGTGGTTTTTAAGGGTTTAAAGTTCGTCTTATAGCATGTATATTCTACTTATTCTCTTTATTATAATTGAAAAATGTGCATACCATATGTTAATATAGAACTATAATCTAGAGGGAGTACCTCTTTGAAACAGTTTTAACTGGTAACTAAATTAATAATTTTGTCAGGTTGGCATTAAGTTGAGTTGACTTTGTTAGGTTGGCACCAAGTTGAAGATTGAAATGCATTTATCGCGGAAAAATTGATTGGGCACTGCTACTTCAATCAGAGCTATTCCTGGGAATATTATATGACTAGCCGTCAGGCTCGCTTCGCTCGCCATATTCGTTTAGCCAGACGTTTAGTCTGGACCCCCGACTGGATTGTCCTAACATGATAAAAATGCAGGCGAGCGAAGCGAGCCTGCTAATCTCATTCACGGACGATCCAGTCGGGGGTCCAGGGGGCGGAGCCCCCTGGCTAGACGGATATGGCGAGCGAAGCGAGCCTGACGGCTAGTTTCAGTAATAAAATCGAGTAAACCAGTCAGTTCATGCAAAGGATATAGTTTTTATCAACATGAATTATTTACCCCACTCTAAAGAAAGCTTGATATTACCAACAACATGCATTATTTACCCCACATATCGAGAATATATTATTCTCGATGAATGAAATATAATTAATTATTTTTCACAAGAATGGACAGTTAATATTACATCAGGTATACTAGTAGTTCTGTGAACAGTAGACCTCACGCAGTATTCTCATCCACAAGTACTTGATTGAAACTATAGACCTTATGAAAATACAGTAATAGACTGGCTTCTCCACACATCTGTGTAATCACTTGTCAGCTGATTGATGAATATAATTCTATAGTCTGATTTTTACTCTAATATTGGCGTATGAAGGAGGCTCCTTTTTCCTTTTATATTATTTGAAATGCAAAATTTCAAAAACTTGATATACATCGACGCGCAATTAAAAAAGGAACATACCTGTCAAATTTCATGAAAATCTATTACCGCGTTTCGCCGTAAATGCGAACATATAAACATTAAACATTAAGAGAAATGCCAAACCGTCGACTTGAATCTTAGAGCCTGTTCACATGACAGCGATTTACGCTCGGTTGTCGAGCGGTTGCCAGGTACAGGGAAACACATGGTGCCGTACACATGCATCGTTCGGTTTAGTAGTCGCCGGCGAATCGCGGCGGGTGTATTATCTCAGACTTAATTAACCGAGGGCAAATCGCTCATGAATCGCTGTCATGTGAACGAGACTGGCAAATCGAGCGATTTGCCAACCGCGCGACAACCGAGCGTAAGTCGCTGTCATGTGAACAAGCTCTTGGACCTCACTTCGCTCGGTCAATTATTTTTAACAAGAATGGACACTTGATATTACATCAGTTATACTAGTAAATCAGCATTTCTGATTGTATATATCATCTATAGAAATGTTATAGAATCATCTCTACAATAAGTAAGCGTTCCATACAAATCAATAACTCCTAGTAAATGGAAAAGTTATCAATGCTTTCTGAATTAAGCTAAATTCGCACACAACAGTGACAGTGAAAATATAATTACCATAACTTCTAATGGTAGGATTCATACTCACTCTGCCGGGCTGAGTGGAAATAGTCAAATTAGAATACATGGGAATTATATTTTCACTGTTCACTGTCACTGGTATGTGCGTTTGAATACAGCTTTATTCGATCAATATACATTACCAATGTACCTAGAAAACAGTCTAATTGTAGCTAGGCTAGACAAAGGAAAAGTAATCTAATGAAAAATGTAGCATGCCAGCTCAAACTAGGCCAACTAGTTTTGACAATAATTATCACTCACTTAAAGTAAAAGAGGTCTTCCAGACACTATAATTGAGTCTCCTGGGGAAGAAGTGGCTGTGAAAAAGAAGAAGAAGAAGAAGAAAGAAAAGAAGCAGAAGCAGAGAGAGAGAGAGAAGAGTCAACTAGCAGGCTACTTAGGTAAACTATAGGCCTAGACGACTTAATTAACTACGGTCTAAAACGAAACTTTGGTATAGATTGCCTCATGAAACAAGGTAGGAAATATCGTTTTGTGTGACTCATCACTGAGAATTACGAATTTATAATTCGAAAAGTGAAATTCGAGGCCTATTTCTCATTAATAATTCACTCATCACTCAATTCATAAAGTCAAGTTTCTCATTACTTTGAAAATTGATCATCTCTGAGTTACCTTTTTGCTTATACTGTAACTCTTATTATTTCATAAAGTTCATTATTTTCTGTATTGTTGTGGAGGTTATATTGGGGTGGATTTATTTATTTCATCTATTCATATATGGCTTTTATCGGCAGAGAGATCCTTTTGTATGTTCTGCCTTGCCCTATTACCCAATGTCATCTCCTATCAACACTCAAGTTTATAGGTTAAATATTGGGTTCTTCATGTTTTCTCACTAAAAATTTGCACTTTCACTTCCTGAGTTTTCTATTTTTTTGAATTTTAAAATTTAGAGAACTTATTTCTAAACACAAATTCATATTCGAAAAGCAAACAAATATTGAGGTGGATATCCATTTTGAATGATTACTTGATATTGTCAGAACAGCTGATATAAAATTATATTGAAACAGTTCTGATTACCATATTTGGAATACTTCATTCGTCAACAGCTGAAGGCCAATCGTAGGGCTTCACCCACACAATTAATATTTTGCTGCTCAATGATTTTGGTAGAGAGTTAGTGGGGAGGATATTTTTAATATTCTTTCCGAAGAATGGACATTGATATATCCAAAGCTCCGCCAATTTATGTAGATGCATAACAATATAATTATTGTCTATAGTTATTATATTACAAATTGCTTTTTCATATCATATACATTTCATAATTATTTCTTAGTCTATATCATGTAATTCATCTATAATTTTGCTGTATTGTAAGCTATTGTATATAAGTTTATCAGACGGTATATATTGTAATCTACATAAATAAAGTACTCAATCAATCAATCAATCAATCAAGCGACCAGTTTACTAGATTACTAAAGATTATTTACTGAACAGAGATTAGTATCTGAAATTTCAATGAAGAACAAGAACAAAATCAACAACAAGAAGAAGGTGTAAGGTTTTCTCTTCTCCAACACACCCAAACACTAAGCCCATGGTTTTTTATATTTGTAACATTTTATTGTGTTTTATTTGTTTCGTAATTCTTTGTAATTTTGTTTTGTCTTGTTTTGTGTGTTTTAATAATAAAAATAATACATAAAAATAAATAATAATAAGAAGCAGAAGAAGAAGAAGAAATTGAAGATAATGAAGACGATGATGATTATGATGAAGAAGATAGACGAAACAAGACAGAGAAGAAGAGGAAGAAGAAGAAGAAGAAGAAGAAGAAGAAGAAGAAGAAGAAGAAGAGTAGAGAGGTAGCAGGAGACGAAGAATTGGAGAAACATCTCGACCCGATGATATGGGAAAACGAAAAAAATCAATCTCCCTTTCATCAACCTGCTTTTGAATCACTTAAATCAGAGATTGGACTCAGAAGTAGAGCTGGAGGGTTAAAATTTGAAGGGTTAAATGAAACGATAACGAGTACGAATGTTTAGAAAGCAATATTTTTTCAATTATGAAGAAGAAAAGAAGGAGATTGATTGATTGATTGATTGAGTACTTTATTTATGTAGATTACAATATATACTGGCTTATACACTTATATACAATAGCTTACAATACAGCAAAATTATAGATGAATTTACATAATATAGACTAGGAAAATAACTATTGAACTGTATATGATATGAAAAAGCAATTTGTAATATAATAACTATAGATAATAATCATATTGTTATGCATCTACATAAATTGGCGGAGCTTTGGACATATCAATGTCCATTCTTTGGGAAGAATATTAAAAATATCCTCCCCACTACTCTCTACCAAAACGTTAATTTCGTTATTTAAACTAAGGATTTATTTATAATGGAAATATTGTAAAAGTTTTAATCAATATGAATTTGAAGAGAAAAAAAAACAGAAAATTGATAAAGTAAAATAATTATATAGTAGATAAGATCAAATAATTGATTAATAAAATGAAGTATGCTGAAAGTAGATCAGGGTTATCAAATTTCAGTAATATAACAGCAGTATGCAGTGGGAGAAGAAGAGGAAGAGGAGGAAGAAGAGAAGAAGAAGAAGAAGAAGAAGAAGAAGAAAAAGAAAAGAACAAGAAGAAAAGGGAGAAAAAGGGAGATCAGAGAAAAAATAATTGGAAATCAGTGATAAGACTCAGGCGAAATGAAGTAATCGGAATATATCTATAGTTAAGAAATTGGTAGGGTGAGCAAACTGGTAATGAGAACTAGAAAAAGGGTCAGACTGCACAATAATTGAGAGTAAGAAGAAGAAGGATAAGAAGAAAAAACGGAGATGGAAATAATAACTTGAGAGCTCTCAATGACGTCACGATGAGTACGTTTGCACCTACTAACGGTATGCAAATGAGCTGGAAAGATATAGAAGAAAATTATACGTAGAAGAGGAAGAGGAAGATGATGAGGAATAAGAAGAAAAAGGAAAAAGGAGGAGGAGGAGGTGGCAAGGAGCAAGGAGAAAGCAAAATGCGGAGCTAGGACTACTGGTCCTCTCTGCCACACAACCCTTTACAAAATGTGTATGAGAGAGTAGGAGGAGAAGAATGAAGATGATTATGGAGGAAGAAAGGAAGAATTAGAAGAAGGAGGAGAAGAAGAATTAGAAGAATGAGGAGGTGAGAAAGAAGAAAGAAAGATCAGAAGTTTTCTTAGATAGAACGGAAGCTGCTACAGATCACTAAAAGAATAAGATGAAGAAGAAGAAGAAGAAGAAGAAGAAGAAGAAGAAGAAGAAGAAGAAGAAGAAGAAGAAGAAGAAGAAGAAGAAGAAGAAGAAGAAGAAAAAGAGGTAGAATGAGAACAAAAAGAAAAAAAAGAAGGACCAGAATAGGAAGCAGGAGACTTAGAATTGAAGAAACGTCTCGAACCGATGATATGGAAAAACGATAAAAAATCTATCTCTCTTTCATTAGCCTTCTTTAGAATAACTATACGCTACTCCTCCTTTAAAAGTTACTAAAAAGATTCACTTAATTCTGGCAGCGTTGTTTGAATGGGAGTTGTTGATGTTTTTTATGAGGCTTACTGTCAGTTTGAAGTGAATGTAACTCCATGTCATCCAATTTGGTTGTGTTCTGTTCTCGATTATTTTTACTTTTTCCATCTGTTTAATTTAGTTTTATTTTGTGGACCAAACAAGACTGGACATAAATTCTGTAACTGTATTCAAATGTCAGGTCCAAAAACCCTGTATTCAAATAATTGAAAAAGGAAATAGAAATCTGGGTTGGAACTTGGACCTAATTCTGATCACACAATTGAGTTTGTCTGTATAACATAATGAAGAAAAGAACTGGCTTATACACACGTAGGGGATAGGAAATTCACAAATGACGCATCATCACGTCTCAACTACTCAACTGATTAACTTGAAATATTGCAAATAGATTCTTAATCCATCGAAGATGGTTATAGTCCTATTATCAATTCATATTTTGATTTGATTTTTCAAGATCTCAGTGGAGTGGGTCAAGTTAGTATTCAGTTTGTCAAGATTTTAATTGGACCCTTGCGAAGCACTGGTTACCTGCTATGGTGTGGTTCACGTTATAATACCAGTGGAGAGAGATAGGAGATGAACGTTGCCGATCCTCAGTCTTGTCAATGCCATCTATAGACGGTAGCTGATACAGGTTTATTGATGTAATATAAACTGTTCATTCTCGTTTAGAATAATCAATTATATTTTATTAAGCAAGAAATTATATTTTTCAATAATCATAATGAATTTTGAAAATATTAAGATAAAATATTTTGTTAATTAATTACTCTACATTGCTGAAAGACGATCTGGCAACAGAGCAAGGCGAGAAAGAGATAGCGCTATCCGCTTTGTTGAATGAAAGACAAGGATAGCAATAGCATTGCTAATCAAACACTGCCATTATTACGTGGACATCAATATAGTTAATTGACCGAGTGAAGTGAGGTCTAATATTCAAGTCGACGGTTTGGCATTTCTCTTAATGTTTAAATGTTTGAATGTTTATATGTTGCGCATTTACGGCGAAACGCGGAAATATATTGTCGTGAAATTTGACAGGTATGTTCCTTTTTTAATTGCGCGTCGACGTATATACAAGGTTTTTAGAAATTTTGCACTTCAAGGATAATATAAAAGGAAAAAGGAGCCTCCTTCATACGCCAATATTAGAGTAAAAATCAGACTATAGAATTATTCATCATAAATCAGCTGACAAGTGATTACAAAGATGTGTGGAGAAGCCAGTCTATTGCTGTTGAACTTATTTCCATAAGGTCTATAGTTTCAATCAGGTACTTGTGGATGAGAATACTGCGTGAGGTCTACTGTTCACAGAACTACTAGTAATAATTGGATAGGCTTGCACTTGATATCGTACAATTTCATCTGAATTTAAGTCTACCTATTCTATTTTTTAAATCTGATTCAGATGAGCATAACCACAGAGTAATCGTAACCCACAGAGTCACAGAGTGGAAATAGTCAGTATTTATATACAAATATACATACATATATTCATATTTTATGTGGTCAGTGTACTGTGAATGTCAACCTTGACTTGAAGCGGGTTTCAGTTTGCCAGTATTGTCTGAGTAGGTAGCATTGATAAAATCCATAAGGAATGCTGAAAATTTGAAGTGAATCTCAAACTCCAACAACCACAGATTTTTCTTTGTTTTATTGTTTCAAAACGTAACGCATCTCACTTCACGGCGGATTATATTTCAACATCCTACAGGAAAAATTAAAGCTATCACCATGACGATGTAACTAGGTTAGCTAATAACGAATACAAATCTCAGTACACTTTTAAATTATTTTATCACAACATGTTTTTGACATTAATGCCGAAACATGATTTCAAAATGGCATGAATGTCCGAAACGTTGTGATGAAATAATTTAAGAGTAATGAAGTTTGTTTTTCTATTTATATTAAAAGTAGCCCCGAAGAAAAAATACAATAGCAGATACCGGTATATCTGATGAAATATTAACTAGTATCATAGAGAAACAATAGCATAGGTAGATATTCCATGGTATAGGGCGTTTATGTCGCAACTTTTACTGTTATCTCAAGCCTATAGTCCACGTAGTTTTTTTTCGTGAAGCTGTGTGACGTTGGTAGCCTCTCATATTGTGCCGTTCATACATCCTCACCCGGTCAAAACAGTGAAATTGACAGTAATCGACAATAATCGGCTTGAGATAACAGTAAAAGTTGCGACATAAACGCCCTATACCATGGGATATCTACTTACGCTATTGTTTCTCTATGCTAGTATTCCTTGTTTAGAATAATCAATTACATCCCATTCGTCGAGAAATATATTCTTCAATAATCTAATAATAAATTTTCAATTATTGTGATTGAATTAATTATAGGTATTTCTTCATTTTTAAAAATCGAATAATGTTGCGGAGTTAGAAATGGATAGTGCTATCAGCTTTGTCGAATGATAGACAAGGATAACAACACCAATTTCAGCCAAATTTTGTCATTACAACTCACTATAGGTACTAGGTACTATTCAAATTTACAGAGATTCAGGAGAATATAGGAGGAAGAAGAAGAGGAGGCAGGAGATGAGGAGGAGGATGAGGATGAGGAGTAGGAGAAAGATTAGGAGGAGCAGGAAGAAGAAAAGGAGGAGTAGAAGGAGGAATAGGAGGAGTAAAAGGATGAGAAGATAAAAGAAGAAAAATGAGAGAAAAGAGAAGAAGAAGGAGGAGGAAGAGAAGGTGAAAAGGGTGGAGGAGTAAAGAGAGTAGATGAGGAAGAAGAAGGAAGAGAAGAAAAGACGAAGAAGAGAAGAAGAAGAAGAAGAAGAAGAAGAAAAGAAGAAGAAAAGAAGAAGAAGAAGAAGAAGAAGAGAAGAAGAAGAAGAAGAGAAGAAGAAGAAGAAGAAGAAGAAGAAGAAGAAGAAGAAGAAGAAGAAGAAGAACGAATACATCACGGCAAGCAGAAAGTTTCGTTTGGCTTGAGCGCATAACATACGTAGAGAGGCAGTCAGTTGTGAGTGTATGAGGTGACCTTGGACTTGACGACCGCTATGCTACGCCGCCACAGGCTGCCACTTGGCACTCAAACCAATTTCAAGGGCTTCGCTCCTTCATTCAAAAAAAAGGATACGCAGGATCAGACAAGGATAGAAAGGACACAACAGGCACCCCACACCATTATTCATTGGTGACTGGCTATACAGTCGCTGAACCTATATAGTGAAGTCCACGCAGTTTTTTGTGTTGCTATCCTTGTCTCCATTCGACAAAGCAGATTGCGCTATCCTTTTCTACCTCCACAACGTAGCCAGATCGTTTCTAACAATGCAGAAATATATTTGATTGACAAAATATCATCATCATCATCATCAAGGTTTTTGGAAATTTTGCATTTCAAGGATAATATAAAAGGAAAAAGGAGCCTCCTTCATACGCCAATATTAGAGTAAAAATCAGACTATAATCATTCATCATAAATCAGCTGACAAGTGATTACACAGATGTGTGGAGAAGCCAGTCTATTGCTGTATTTCCATAAGGTCTATAGTTTCAATCAGATACTTGTGGATGAGAATACTGCGTGAGGTCTACTGTTCACAGAACTACTAGTATAATAGACCGAACGAAGTGAGGTCTGAGATTCAAGTCGTCGGTTTACTGCGAAACGCAGTAATAGATTTTCATGAAATCTGACAGGTATGTTCCTTTTTTAATTGCGCGTCGACGTATATACAAGGTTTTTGGAAAATTTGCATTTCAAGGATAATATAAAAGGAAAAAGGAGCCTTTATATTAGAGTAATATTACTAAAATGAGCCTAATATTAGCAAATTAGAGTAAAAATTAGACTATAGAATTATTCATCATAAATCAGCTGACAAGTGATTACACAGATGTGTAGAGAAGCCAGTCTATTGCTGTATTTCCATAAGGTCTATAGTTTCAATCAGATACTTATAGATGAGAATACTGCGTGAGGTCTACTGTTCATAGAACTACCAGTTATTACGCTATCCCTTATCAGTTCCGTCACTTACAATATTTCAAGACTAGGCACATGGTTTCTACATTGTGCTATCATATCATAAGTACGATGGGTTGAAGATAATAATGTTTAAGTTTCAAAATAGAGTCCATTTTTGTTTCTTAAAAGCCTTCAAGAGCTTATCTCGGGGTTTCTACTGAACCTAAGTATAGTATCTCATAGGTCTATCTTCCGCCTTTTTATTATTCATTAAAAATACTTGGGACTGCGCCACATGGCTTCTATATTGTAGCCTACTATCCAAAGTAAAAAATCTGGTGTGGCGCACTCTCACAACTTTCCTTGCCGTTATGAAAATTGATCACCTGACGCTAGTGTTCACGCGCATCTCGAGTCTACTTATAAACAGAGTTCTGAGTCAGCTGTTGACAGGACAATAACGCTGGAGACATACGAGGTCTGCTATCTCTTCATAGTGAATGATTTAATAGAATCAACAGTTGCCAACAGTTTGCAATTGGATAATCACATTTTCTCGAATTTCGTGCTTATTTTCAATTTTAGGTGGAAATGCTACTCAACATTAATTGTAGAGATTTTCATGCTTAATCTTTTCCACTCAAAATTTTTTGTTTAAATTGTATCTGAAGTCTGATAATTGAGAATCCAAAATCAAACTTTGCATTGATGGGGCGGAGCTCCTGGAATTTTTACAGATATGTGACTTGTGGCAGTTGATAGAGCTTATCAATGACTATTTCAGATATAAATTTAATCGAAATCGTTGGAGCCGTTTTCGAGAAAATCGTGAAAAACCCTGTTTTTGACAACATTTTCGCCATTTTAGCCGCCATCTTGAATTGCATTTGATCGAAATTGTTCGTGTCGGATCCACATAGTGTAAGGACCTTAAGTTCCAAATTTCAAGTCATTCCGTTGATTGAGAGATGAAATATCGTGTACACAGACGCACATACACTTATACACACACACACACACACACACACACACACACACACACACACACACACACACACACACACACATACATACAGACCAATACCCAAAAATCATTTTTTTGGTCTCAGGGGACCTCGAAACGTATAGAAATATAGAAATTGGGGTACCTTAATTTTTTTTGGAAAGCAATACTTTCCTTACCTATGGTAATAGGGCAAGGAAAGTAGAAGATGAATAAATATCGTGTGACCTGGCCGGCTCAGGTCTGGTGTCAGAGTTTTCAGGTCGGAACTGATCAATTTCAGGGCCTCTGACATGACCTAACGCATTGGATATTTAATTAATCTATCAAAGTATGGATATTCATTTATTCACAATTTTACAATGGACGCAACACAGTGATATAGATTGTGGATATAGACTTGAAGATTTACAGTGGATAAAGATTTATCCAAATAGAATGTCTTATCATTGGTGTTGTGGCTTCAAGATAAGATAAGGATTCAAAATAGAAGCTATAGTCCTAGAGTTAGATCCACGTTGCGTAGCTTGACAAGGATAACATTATCTGCTTTGTCGATTGGTAGACAAGGATAGCAACGTCAATGTTGTACCTATATTGTGAACCAAGAAGAATAAAACCCAATTCCAATTTCACCTCCACTACTCAGAAAGTTAATATAATTTCAGTCATTTTCATTTGAAAATGTCTCAAAAGATGGAATAGATATAACACTAAATAGAGGATGTAAATAACACTTTGCCCAGCCAGCACACTAATGAATATTTCTGGATATCCCACATGTCCAAACTATGTCTTTAGACTTGGAAGAAATCCTCTGATTGATTGAGTACTTTATTTATGTAGATTATAATATATATTGGCTTATACACTTATATACAATAGCTTACAATACAGCAAAATTATAGATGAATTTACAGAATGTAGATTAAGAAAATAATTATTGAGCTGTATATAAGAAAACAAAGATATTGTCAAATTTCACTAAAAATTTATTAAAAAATTTAAAACAGAACCATGGTTTCACGTAGTTAACCAACGCATCATCAGCTGTACTGAGGAATGGTTCTGTTTTGAAGTTTTTAATAAATTTTTAGTGAAATTTGACAATATCTTTGTTTTCTTATTATGGAGAGATTTCACAACATCACCATCAATTCTACTAATTTTATTATTGAGCTGTATATGATATGAAAAAAATCAATTTGTAATAAATATAGATAAAATAGATAATATTGTTATGCATCTACATAAATTGGCGGAGCTTAAGACATATTAATGTCCATTCTTCGGAAAGAATATTAAAAATATCCTTCCCACTAACTCTCTACCTCTGAGGGATATTTGCAGTGGATATCCAAATTTGGATTTGCATGGCTTGGAATATAGTCTGAATTTACTACTATTTTCTCTAAATGTACAGGAAATTTATCAATACTAATTCTAGAATATAATAAACTCTGCATTGTTCAATATCAAAATACAAAAGTGTTCACGTAGTTTGGATAAAATATGCTGCATTCTCATATCTGAACTAAATGTATCAAAGATTATTCAAGATTTAAGTCAATACTCTAGCTAGATTTACTCTGTTCTCTAGGCCTATTCATAATTTATTATTGAAGACAATATGAAGTAATTCCAACAACTCCCTATTAAACAAATATTGACTCAACAAATGGAAATACAGTTGAGTAAACAGATTTAATTTACGTCTATCTTTCGATTCTGGGATTCAAAGCTTAGTAGATTTGGAAGCTATTTGTATTGGAAACTAGAAATAGAAAGTTCAATATTATTGTAACAGTAGATATAATGATGAGCTGAAACTGGTGGGAATTTAAATGTGTGTCTATTTATCTATCTATGACCCGAATACAATAATATGTTCATCAGGAATAAAAAAATAATTTATTCATCAGAAAAAATTATCTCCAAAAGATAAATTTGAGTCAAGAAAGATAAAACATCAATTTAAATAATTAAAATAATTGAGGACTGAACATTTTGTGAAGTGAACAACTACAAGACTTAACCTATTTCGGACTATGTGTAACCTTATCTTAATTTGGGAGAGGAATAGCACAAGGTTACCTTATTTTTTCTCTCCCTATCATTTCGATGATGTACTTATTGTATGAATCAATAAAGAATAAATGCTTTAATAGCTCCATCTTCAATTTCATCAATGCTCAATAAATTCATCTCTCAGTCTATTCCACTTTGTATCACCATCTACAGTTCACTAATCTATAATGATATTCCTCTTGAAACTTGATAAAAATGAACTTGAATTATTTCAATGGATGACATCTTTCTCCCAAGTATCGGTTGGCTACTAAAAATATCTTGAATAGTTTCATAATGATGAGTGATGGATTTTGGAGAGATTCTTGTTTAAATTGATTAAAATTCCATTTTGATTTCAGATGAGTTCGAGAAAGTGGAGAAATTGATAAAAGATAATCAGAAAAAAGAAGAAGGAAACATACTTGTTTTGATATTAGGCTTCAACTCAATTTGAGAAAAGTGTTCATCATCACCTCTCTACCATCAGGCACAACTCCAAGAGACTTCTGGACATCATCCTCCTCAAAAACCAGATAGCCTACTACAGCTGTTATCACGGTAGACTCTGGTTTCGGTAGTTACTACATTGTTTGATAGATTCTACAGGAAATAAGGTTGATGCAGCATTGATTTTTTCTTTCTTATCAGATAAATGTCAGCAATTATTATTCCTCCACCCAACAGAAGACCATATTACTACTGTTAACACAATAGACTACAGTTCCGGCAGTTACTCCATTGTTAACATGGATTGTTTGATACATTTTACAGATGGTTGGCATAGGATTATCATAGAAAATAAACCGATTTTCCATGAGATAATTGTGGTACTGTAATTTATCCCTAACAAGAGAGGTAACTAGATGACTGTGCTATTATCACTATGGACTAAAGTTTCGGCAGTTACTCCTTTGCTAAATTTAATTAACATATTCTAAAGTGGGTTGTAGAGATGCAACATTGACATAATTTTTTCCCTCATCAAATAATTTCCAGTAATTGATCATCCACATATGGAACAGAAGACCATATTACTGCTGTTATCACGATAGACTACAGTTTCAGCAGTTACTCCTTTGTTGATTCTACAGCATGTTGGGGTAAAAATGCACTGAAAAATGGGGTTTTTGTCATCGGATAATAATTATTATAACCGTCTTTCCTCCACATAACAGGAAACCATAGGCTATTACTGCTGTTATCACGATAGACTACAGTTTCAGCAGTTACTCCTTTGTTGAAATCGTTTAACAGATTCTACAGCATGTTGGAGTGATGCTACATTGAAAAAGGAGAAATTTCTCATCAGATAACTGTATTAATTTTTCCTCCACATAACAGGAGACTATATTAATCTGTTGTTATCAAGATAGACTACAGTTTCGGCAGTTACTCAATATTGTTGAATTAGTTTGACAGATTCTACAGCATGTTGGGGTGATGCTACATTGAAAAAGGAGAATTTTCTCATCAGATAACTGTATTCATTTTTCCTCCACATAACAGGAGACTACATTACTCTGTTGTTATCACGATAGACTACAGTTTAAGCAGTTACTCCTTTGTTGATTCTACAGCATGTTGGGGTTAAAATGCACTGAAAAAAGGGGTTATTGTCATCGGATAATAATTATAACCGTCTTTCCTCCACATAACAGGAGACCATAGGCTATTACTGCTGTTATCACGATAGACTACAGTTTTGGCAGTTTCTCCTTTGTTTGAAATCATTTGACAGATTCTACAGCTGGGGTGGAGCTACATTGGAAACATTTTTCTCTTATCAGCTAATTGTGGTAATTAGTTGTTGTTATTACCTGTAATTACTGTCGAAGTAGAAATACAATAAACAACAAACACGTTACAGACCTACACACTCAACTTGACACGACCCGCACAGAAGCAGCGAACTGACTGAACTCGAGTTCACGCAACTACCGGTAAATGGACAGCTGCAGGAGTACCTTTTTCCCTTTCCGAGACAAAAATTCCCTCTTACTGTGAAAATTTCCCTTTTTGCATTAAATAGCCGTGACTTTTTCCCTTTTTGGGACCAAAATTCCCTCCTACGGTGAAAATTTCCCGTTTTGCATTAAAGAGCCGGCAGGGTGTGCAGACAATGAATTAATTACTGTTCACCAATTTTATTGCGGTACTCATTAAATTAATTGGCGATTTGATTAATAAAATTGAAATTCAGTTTTTACTAGAGGTTTGTACTTGTATGTATTATTAATTAAATGCATTAAATACAAATTGAGGATTTTTAAAATAAATTAATTATTTTCTTGCTCTTGGTTAAGTTAATTAATTGTAGAGGATATCAATCCCAATTTATTGTTGTGATGATTATTTAGATACAGATATTGAATACAGAAATGCAACAATTTATTTATTTCCTTCTTTATACATTGTTAGATGCAATATCATTCTCAACTATAATTGATCTATTTTTTGAAATTAATATTTATTTCAATAATTATAATTTTCACATCTTGCTTTTCAATCAATCAATCTTTGATTCCAATCTTGTTTTCAAAGCTAGTAAAGTTATCAAGGCTGATAACTAAATTCTAATATTGCTGCAATTATTATATTAATGTTTGTGCCAGTTGCACAAAGGCCTGTTAAATTTTAATCATGATTAAATTCCACGAGAACTAATCAGAGATGGGTTTTTGAAGAGTAGATTCATTTCTCTCTGATTGTTTCTCATGCTAGGAAATTTTATAATTCATGTACATTTTATGAATTTTTGAATAAAGATGATTGATTAGTTGATGACATTATTTAATCACAGTTAAATTCTACAGGCTTCTGTGCAACCGAGCCTAACAGTTGCTGGCAATTTAATACAATCTAATCAATATTTTATTGTAGAGATTCTCTAATTTCAAAGCAAAATAAAACTAATCAATCCCAGTATCGTTGAAATTATTTTCTCACTATTGGTTGCATAAATTATCTCCCAAGTCCTAAAGTAGAGTATTTTTCAAAAGGATATTTCAAATCAAATCCAATAATTTATTATTCTCACAAACACAATGCAATAGTTGAATAATTCATAATCACTAACTCAGTGAAATAAATATATGAATTTCTATACAGTTAGTTCCTGACAAAATAAAAATAGACTAATTTCAAGTTTCAAGTTTTTATTGGGCCAGTTGAACACTGAATTTACATATAGCCATGTCACACAATTCACATTTAAAAATATACAATAAATAATATACAATAAATATACAATAATAAATAATAAATAATAATAAATAATAATAAATAATAATAAATAATAAATAATAATAAATAATAATAAATAATAATAAATATACAATAACACTGAATTTACATATAGCCATGTCACACAATTCACATTTAAAAAACATACAATAAATTGCACAGGTACAACACATACAATAGACAATAATAAATAAAACAGATCAGTTAAATTGGAATCAAAGTAAACTTACAATGATATCGAATAATTTAGTGGTCTCCTGTACTTGGGTATTATTTTAAATAGACAAAAATCACATTAAATTGAATTGACTAAGGTGTTCTGATCAGCAGTAATGAATGAAAAATTCATTATAGAACACTGAATAAAACGGATTCACAATCAACCGTACTTGCAGAAACAGCACTACTTTCTAAATAATTATACAAATTCAATTCTCGAATATTCAAATAAATATTATATCATTTTCCAAGAAAAACAATTGGTGAGTTTGAAGCTATAATGCTATTAATGTAGATACTACACAATATTATATCAGTCAGTATTATATTGAATTCTATATCATATATATGATATTATCATAATTATAATCAAGTTATATCATATAATTAATTCGATCTTTATAGCCTTTAATACCGTACTGATCTGGTGAACACTCTCATTCTATTGTTATTATTTTACAAATTGCTTTTTCATATCATATACAGTTCAATAGTTATTTTCTTAGTCTATATTATGTAAATTCATCTATAACTTTGCTGTATTGTAAGCTATTGTATATAAGTGTAGAAGCCAGTATATATTGTAATCTACATAAATAAAGTACTCAATCAATCAATCAATTCTATTGAAATGTTTTATTCCATTTCATTTCATCCACTGACCTCCCACAAAAGGGGTGTATGGTTTTGTCAAAATTAAAACCACAATAATTCTATCTACACTCATTGATAGTGTAGTTTAATTCATCCAGTAGTTTCATGTTATTACTATAATATATCATTAATAATTTATAAACAAGACCCTAACCGGCATATCATATTGCAATCTACATAAATGAACATAACTAATCTAATCCTGAATTCTAATGCAGTGAAGGTGAATTATCACATATGCCTCACATGAAAGCAATTTGTTGCGGTATGAAGGAACTTTCTAATTCTAAAGATAATTAGGAATAGGATAAACAGTTCTGATTGTAGGTGAAGATAATTTTCACTTTGTCTGAGCTTCAGATGTACTTACGATGAACCTGGATAAGTATGTGAAGCTTGTGATTTTATTACATGTGTAGTATTTAATTATTAGTAGAGTAATTGGGATAAGATCAGTTATTTCTATAATTTTATTGTAGCTCTTATGTTATACTGACTGAAGTCTATTATCTTACAATCTTGGAGATCTTTAAAAAAGAATAATTTAATCTGGATTCGTATTACTTCAATTAAAATTTATTAAATCTTTTTATACTGTCTGGTGTCTTGGAGATCTCAGAATGGGAATAATTTTATCTAGATTTGAATTACTCCAATTAAAATTATACATAGGAGAAGAATATTTACAAACCACTGTAACATATATAGCTATTAAAAAAGCTATAGTGGTGAAATAGTAAAGTATAGTTGGAAGGTAACTGTTTCAGATTCAATCAGTACTATAAAATAAATAATCATGATGGAATGTTGTAAACTCAAAGTGATAGATATGATATTCTTCAAACATCGAATTAGCATTTCCATGAGCGAAATAGTGTTTAGTTTAATAAAGAAATATGATAAATATCAACTCATCTTTACAATATTTATTTATTTATAAGAATTCATTTATTCAACTTCAATTGTTCTACTGTACAAAGGTAATTATTGAACTGAGCTATGATTATTGATCTACTTTCAACCACTAATGAAATTATAGGGAGATTATTAGTTTCAAATTTGATAAATCTGTTTAAAAGCTCTTATCATTCTCTGTATTGTAACTCTGATGTATGTATAGAATTTTGTCATCCATGTAGTATATTTTTTAATCGGAACAAATAAATCAATAAAAAAATCTAATTATCATAGAAATTACTAGGTAGAGGTAGTAGTAACCTCTCTTGAAGAGGGTAGGCTATATAGGTATCAGTAATTTCTATAATAATTGTATGAGAGCAATTCAAGTAGGCTAGCTCTATTGGAATACTTTATCAGAAAATAAAATAATATAGTGATACAACATGAATAAGTTATTAAATTTAGTTGTGTAAGTTTAAAGTTAACAATAATTCAAGTATTGGAATACCAGAAATATGATGGAAACTTCATTCTTCATAAATAGATAATAAACTATTAAATTTGTATTGATTTTATAAAAAATACAGAAGACTCGAATGGGGATAAAGCATTCAAGCAAAATGTACATGCAATTCAATTCACAAAAAATGAAAAGTGTAAAAATATCAGGAATATGATAGAAAATTCTTTATTTAATATATATATTATTTATCTCTCATAATCCATATTATCCTAAAAATTCTGTATTCACAGATGAACTATACAAATTGATTTCATGAAAAATACAGAGGAATGGAACAGAGATAAATAATTCAAGCAAATTGTGCATGCAATTCAATTAACAAGTGATGAAAACTGTAATATCGTGGACTGATTGCTTTATCTAATCAAAAACTAATTATTGACTAACCACTTATATGGGCACTTGAAAACCTAGCTACCTTTCCAGATAATTATGAGTGTTAGGTGTTAGCCTGATGGAAACAATCAAATGCAATATTTAACAAAAAATAAATTATGCTACTGAGGCACTAAATTTGTGGCCTCTCCTGTTTTGGCAAAACCATGAATTATATTGCAGCATAATGGATGAACCTATTTCATTTCTATTGAGGTAAATGATTCAAAGAATAATAAACAATTGACTATGATCAGTTTACTTCTATGAAGATTTCCAATTTGTAACAATAATTTTGATAGGTCTATTAGTGATTATTGGATTCTGTGGAAGTTAAATGACACCTATTGCCTGTTACTGTATTAAATTTGGATACAAAATGGAGAAATATTAATTCATGTCCAAGGAGAACGAACGATAAAATATGAGATTCTTAAACAGTTTCAACTGACAATTCAATTTATTGATAATCAACTCAAATTGTGCTAGAGCACTTCTACTCTTCAAACTCCTATAAAGGGATAATAATAAATAAATGTATTTCCTTTAAAAAATACAAACAAGCAATTAATAATTTCTCTGATTGCTAATGAATTGCAACCAGAGGAGTTTATTGACAAAACATATACATAGTTGTTATATTATACATACAAAATTGCTAATACTAAACTTATTAGTTTTAATTATGATACCCCACTATAATAATATGTGTCGAGGTGATCATAATATTATTTTCTAAAGCAAATTAAACATAAAAAGTACAAAATATCTAAAATACAATACAATAGGTATATAAAAAATATGGAATTTAATTCTATTGGAAATTGACCTACTCAACTATGGGAAACCCATGTACTAGAGTAGGTGGATCGGAAAGAATATATTATAATAGGGATATATATCCATTTTATTATTATGAATATACAAAAATATTAATTAAAGAATTTGTGTAATAGCCTTAGTTTATGATAATTCCCAATCAATGAACATATTTGTTCGATTTTTATTTATTTATTTATTTATTTACAATGCAAATGACACTAATGTAACAACATTGAAAGATAAAATAATAAGGTTAATATTATTAATTATAATATTATTGAAAATATCTTGGGTGAACAGAAAAACTGAATTATTTTACACTACAGTGTAATGTATACCGTACTCACTTGTATTCTATAGCCTACTAGCAGGAAACCCGTGCTTCACAAGGGTCTATTTTAAAACTTGACAAACTGAAAACTTGACTTGATGAAGAATTGAAAATAGGCTTATAACCATCCTCGGTTAATTAAGAATCTATATGCAAAATTTCAAGTTAATCAGTCCAGTAGTTGAGACGTGATGATGCGTCAAACATAATTTTCCTATCCCGTACGTGTATAAGCCAGTTCTTTCCTTTATTATAGTATAGATTATCAATAGCTTCTCATTTCAATTTAAACTTATGTAGTATCATTATGTCAATGTAGACTTATTAATTTCAATGTAGACTTATTTATTCTCAATGTAATTTTATTTATGTCAATGTTTCAACGACTCATCTCATGGCCTATCAACAATAAAGCACCTATACTGAGGTCCACGTTGAGGTGTGTACAGATTTACGCGCCGCGAACATGAGCAATTCACTTTTAATCAGCTGATGCCAAGCTTTTTATATCTGTATCTCACCGTTTCTGTAAAAATACAGATATAGTCAGCTGATTAAAAGTGAATTGCTCATGTACGCGGCCTCGCGGCGCGTATATCTGAACGCACCTTTATAATGGCAGTGTTTGATTGGCAATGGTATTGCTATCCTTGTCTATCATTCAACAAAGCGGATAACGCTATCTCTTTCTCGCTTTGTTCTGTTGCCAGATCGTCTTTTAACAATGTAAAATTAATAATTAATTATGAAAATTCATTATGAAATTATTGAAAAATATAACTTCTTGCTTAATAAAATATAATTGATCCCTAGAATGAACCCTTAATAGTACATCAATAAACCTGTATCAGCTACTGTCTATAGAAGGCATTGACAAGACAGAGGATCGGCAACGTTGTTCTTCTATCTTTCTCCACTGCCATTATAACGTGGACCTCACTAAATAGGGTCTACTTTCCTAATTTTTTACTTTTGGGTTTTAACTAATGAAAATTTCTCATGCTCAAAGTATCAATATAGGCATAGCCACCTCTAATACAAGGCCCCAGCCTACGATATTGCAACGTCGCAGCGTAGGCCTATAGTAAGGTCCATGTTATAATGACAGTGGATAAAGATAGAAAAATAGCGATGCCGATTCTCTGAATTAATTAATTATATTTCTACACTGTCAAAAACATAATTGGCATCGTTGTGGACCTAGAAATGGATAGTACCACCGGCTTTGTCGAATGATAGACAAGGATATCAAAACCAAAGTTGATCAAATACTGTCATTATAACGTGGACCTCACTATAGAATCTAATACATGATTGGTGAAAAAGATCAGCTGGTATTTTTCAAAATCTTTTTCACCAATCATGTATTAGATTCTAGGCCTACGCTGCTACGTTGCAATATCGTAGGCCGGGGCCTTGTATTAGAGGTGGCTATGATATAGGCTAATGCAGATAGAAATAAAGACAACACTGAAATTATCCTGAAAAAGTATTTTTTAATATAATGAGATCCAGAGGAAAAATATTGACAGTGAAATTTTTAATAATTAATAATTAAGACCTCTAATTAATAATAAGATCTCTTTTTAATAATTTAGACCTCTTCTCCCTTGTTGATACTTCATCAAGACTGGTATAGTAATGAAATTTCTCCAAGTATAATTGCCTAATAAAAAGTACCTATGTTTACTTTGTAATAATGGAGCTGTCCCATAATACCCCTGTCAAACTTCTCTCTCCAGACATAAACCTATATCTGCCTCTGTTTATCCCCCTTTCATACCCTCTTTCCTTCTTTATTCTAGCTTGAACATCTGCGCACGCAATGCTCATTAGTTCTTTATTTCCTTTCGTGTAGAGCAAAATTGAACCGGCAATAATGAAAATAAAAACGGAACAGTATAGCCTAGTGTTATATCAAATCTAACGGATTCTTTCATCCTCTAATAAGAACCAACATCCACGTTTAGTTATTGTTGGGCTGTATTTTAAAACACTATTCATCATACATCTTATTTGTGAATACTACAATCATTTTAGATCGTATAGATTCCTATCGGTAAGTTGTTATGAATATATTTTTTAATTTAAAAGTTCCCAAATCAGATGAACATTCTGGGCACTACTGGAGTCTCTACATCAATGAAGTATATTTTGGTATAGAACTATATATCATCATTATTATATAACTTAATAAAAGTGGAAATATGGAAAGTACAAAAAATAAATGATTTCTAATACAGAGAGTATGGTGGAAGAGAATGAGAAAAACTTGAAAGAAAATAAATTATCCAATACTTAAGTTATTCAATATTTATAGCCAATAATATGCAATGTGAGATGACAAAAATATGTATTAATTAATGTAATCTGTGAAATGTTCCAATTATCTACACATTATAAATTGTTTGTTAACTAATAAATAATTCGTCTCAACTGACCAATTTTCAATCAAAATTTAGGAATGGAATTGTAAGGGCTATAAGCCTATTCATCATTTTATGATTATGGTATGTAAAATGTTGAATAAATAAATAAAATAGAAACATAATAATATTTATGTTGTCTTTTCTTGTTTTCAATCTCCAACTAATGATGATGATCTTTATTATTATTATGTTTGTTTCTGTGAACCACATTAGATGGACACTGATAGACAAGTCATTAACAAAATAGAAAAAACATGCACTGATGATGCTGATAATGATAATGATGCTATAAAACTCAAGCTTTCTTTGAATAAAATATGAATTACATCAAATTGTGTCTTCAATTTTAATTTTTAAACAATTCTTCAACATTGAATGAAAAAGACTAAGAAATTGTCAAAAAACCACTGATTCATTGATAATTAGAAAGACCGGTTTCGGTTATTGCACCATTGTCAATCTCTGAAAAACCTGATAAGAGTGATATACTCTGATAAGAGTTTATCAGAGATTGACAATGGTGTAATAACCGAAACCGGTCTTTCTAATTATCAATGAATCAGTGGTTTTTTGACAATTTCTTAGTCTTTTTCATTCAATATGAATAATTACCACAATATCAACTTCTCAACTACACAAAAAGTGAAAATTCTTCAACATATTTGCTGACTGCATCGGTGTCTTATTTATACATAAATATAATGATTCCCTTGAATAAATTATTTTTGCACTGAGAATGATTTCTTTAAATTTAGTTATCACACATAGAGACTAGAGTGAAATAGAGTAGATCAACATACAATAAATGAATGCGTTTTTCTTGCATGTAAAAGACTGTAAATAACTGTACACCTACAATCCAACTAGACTTAACATGCGAGTCTAGTGTTATCCTATACTGCAACTACACACATCATATATCAGACTACAAGTTGTTAATAATGTACACCTAACTGTAACAATCTCTACCAATCAGACCATAGAACCAGACTTCTAACCTCTCCTCTCCAAACCACTTTAAACCGTCAGCATTCTGAACATTATGCTTCCCATTCAGCTAATATGCTCTAAAACTTTGATTTAATCTTACTCTAGCAGAAAAAACCTGCCTAATTAGTAATTCGGGACAATGTGAGTGTGTGTGTGTGAGTGTGTGTGTGTGTGTGGTGTGTGTGTGTGTGTGTGTGTGTGTGTGTGTGGTGTGTGTGTGTGTGTGTGTGTGTGTGTGTGTGTGTGTGTGTGTGTGTGTGTGTGTGTGTGTGGTGTGTGTGTGTGTGTGTGTTGTGTGTGTGTGTGTGTGTGTGTGTGTGTGTGTGTGTGTGTGAGTGCAAGAATTAAACTGTTAATTGGTTTACAATGGATGGGTAGAGAGAGGTGTTGTGAGAAGAGGGGGGAGGGGTTCAAGTTATGGCCTAGTGGGCCTAAGTTTCACATGGAAAGTGTACTTGAATTAAGTTGAGACGACTTAAAGGTTGATGAACTTTGTTGAATATCAAATTAGTTGACTGAGCTTGGATTAATAAATAATTGAGTTTTCAGGTGGAGAACTGATTTTATGAATAATATGGGATGGTAGTTAGATTGATAAGAATTTGAGGATGGAGGAACTATCGTATGAAAATTAATAGAATATTCCATAATAGGCCTCTGTAACACACAAATAATAATAATTTATAATTATTATTTATAATAATAACATATTAGTTCGCTCGGTCAATTAAATGTTGAAAAATTCAATCTTTCAAGTTGAATTTACTGATTTCCAGTCAGTATAATGAAAACACACAACAATTACCATGAAGTTAGAATAATATGAAAATGAAATGAAAATGAAAAAATTCTTTATTTTTTCATTTTCATATTATTCTAACTTCATGGTAATTGTTGTGTGTTTTTATCATACTGACTGGAAATCAGTAGATTCAACTTGAAAGGTTGAATTTTTTAACATCTAATTGACCGAGCGAAGTGAGGTCTAAGATTCAAGTCGACGGTTTGGCATTTCTCTTAATGTTTAAATGGTTAAATGTTGCGCATTTACGGCGAAACGCGATAGTAGAATTTCATGAAATTTGACAGGTATGTTCCTTTTTAAATTGCGCGTCGACGTATGTATGTTCCTTTTTAAATTGCGCGTCGACGTATATACAAGGTTTTTGGAAATTTTGCATTTCAAGGATAATATAAAAGGAAAAAGGAGCCTCCTTCATACGCCAATATTAGAGTAAAAATCAGACTATAGAATTATTCATCATAAATCAGTTGACAAGTGATTACACAGATGTGTGGAGAAGCCAGTCTATTGCTGTATTTTCATAAAGGTCTATAGTTTCAATCAGGTACTTGTGGATGAGAATACTGCGTGAGGTCTCTGTTCACAGAGCTACTAGTTGTCAATATGTTTATGACAATATGTTCATGTGCATAACAGTATCAAAATCTCCACATTTCTAGTTATATGCCCAGTTATTATAGTCACATTTTCTAAACAGAGGTAGGCTATATCGGTTTCTACTACGATATAATGGTAATCTACTATTGCCGTATTATATTATGTCTAATTGTAATCGATAATATAATGTGAATCAATTCATTTACAGATATTTGGATGATTTTAAAATCAAATCAAATCCTTGATTTGTAATAATAGTGCAAGACAGTTTACTATGACCAATCAAATTCTTAATTTATTTATTAATAATTTAAAATTGTAGTACTTTCTGGTGAATAAAGGAATATATTACATATTCTATGCATAGCTTACTACTCTATTCATCTATTCTATTCTGAATATTTTATTGATCCACCACAAAATTTACAAAAAAAGTTACAGAAAACAGAAGTTGAGAAAATTGAGTAATAAATGCGTATTTTAGTGCAAGAAATAATTAAAGTAGGCCTATACTGATGTGGATTAGCCTATGGATGTCATCTTTTAGCAAAGTTTCTGTAAAAATCAATAATTTGCCACTAGAAAAGCTGTTTTGCATTTCTTGCAGACTATTTTCTCAAATTTAGCAGTCAATTTGAATATTTTTGAGCCACTTGTTTCAAGAAGTACCTCATTTTATTCGATGAATCGCTAATAATATTACCGTATGTGTTTTTCATAGCAATCTTCTAGCATTCATTCGAGGTTCATCCAGTTTTAGAATGATTTGAAAAATCTGAAATGTATATGCTACAATTACAATTCAAATAACTGTAATGATAAATATATTCTCTGATCTAGTATTTTTGTTTGAAAGAAAAATCCTCACCAATATTTGAAAAAATAATGTAAATTATAGTAAATTTTTAATCCTTACAAGCCCAGGCTGCTTCACAAATTAAAATTTATTCCAACACAAATTTCATGGAGCTCAAAATTTACCATTTTTGACTGGAAATTGATACAATATTTTTATTCTTCTCGTGCTCTCATTGTTACAATTTGCATCCAAATAAGATGCAATGCAGGTGACATCAACTTCCCAGAAAAATAAAACAATTAACAATGAGTTATCCTAGAACAAGAAAACCTTGAGTTATAGTAGGGTCCACTTTATAATGTCAGTATTTAATATTGGTGTTGATATCCTTGTCTATCATTCGTCAAAGCAGATGTCACTATCCCTTTCTAGCTCTGCGATCTTGCCAGATCTTTTTCAACAATGTAGAAATATAGTTAATCAACAAAATATTGAATCTGAATTATGAATATTCGTTATTTAATAATTGAAAAACATATTTTCTTGGCGAATAAAGTATTATTGGTTATTATTTTAAACAAGAATAAACAGTGTTGATATTACATCAAATACACCGGTATCTGCTATCCTCTATAGAAGGCAGTGGCAAGGCAGAGAATCGACAAAGCTGTTCTCCTCTTTTTTTACTATAGTGTACTGTGGTATGGTGAGGTCCAGGTTATAATGGCAGTGGAGAAAGACAGGAGAAAAACGTTGCCGATCCTCTGTCTTATCAATGCCTTCTATAAATTACAATTGGAAGTACACCCCATTCTAACTTCCCCCAAGTACAAATGAGAAATCTCTCACGCACAAAAGTTCATTTCAAACCAACTGGTACAGGTTTATTGATGTTATATCAACTGTTCATTCTCGTTTGAAATGATCAATTATTGACCGAGTGAAGTGAGGTCTAAGATTCAAATCGACGGTTTGGCATTTCTCTTAATGTTTAAATGTTTGTATGTTTATATGTTGCGCATCTACGGCAAAACGCGGTAATAGATTTTCATGAAATTTGACAGGTGTGTTCCTTTTTTAATTACGCGTCGACGTATATACAAGGTTTTTGGAAATTTTGCATTTCAAGGATAATATAAGAGGAAAAAGGAGCCTCCTTCATACGTCAATATTAGAGTAAAAATCAGACTATAGAATTATTCATCATAAATCAGCTGACAAGTGATTAAACAGATGTGTGGAGATGCCAGTCTATTGCTGTATTTCCATAAGGTCTACAGTTTCAATCAGGTACTTGTGGATGATAATACTGCGTGAGGTCTACTGTTCACAGAGCTACTAGTATTTTATTAAGCAAGAAAAAATATTTTTTAATAATTTCATAATAAATTTTCACAATCAAAATTGGATATTTTGTAATTAGATATATTTCTACATTGTTGAAAGACAATCCGGCAACAGAGAAAAGCGAGAAAGAGATAGCTCTATCCGCTTTGTTGAATGATAGACGAGGATAGCAATACCATTGCCAATTAAACACTCCACCATTATAACGTGGACCTCACTATAGAGTTTTGTTCATGAACCAGTTCAATCTAAGACAGTCAACAAACATCAAATCGGGAATTCATAATAAAGATTAAATATTCTGTTAATTAGTTATTAATTTCTACATTGTTGAAAGATGATCTGACAACAGAGCAAAGCGAGAAAGAGATAGCGCTATCCGCTTTGTTCAATGATAGACAAGGATAGCAATACTATTGCCAATCAAACACTGCCATTATAACGTGGACCTGACTATAGTAGGCTATATACTACAGTAACTATATAAACAGTACATATATATGTTTGTTACTGTAGTATAAACCAGTACACTACCTGAGTACCGTATCCTATACTAACGAGTAAATGCGCGAAAAATAATTGCAGTATACAGTACTCTAGCAACTAAAGCGTTAAAAATGGGCAGACCATGACCATAGACTATCTCTGCAAGCCTAGGTCTCAAAGGAAGAACAAATTTTCCCTTTTTTCTGTGCCTAGCACAATTTTAAATTACACTTATTATACAAGGTATATAGGCTACTGAGATCTACTTTATACTTTCAGCATTATTCGAATAAGTAGCATTGATAGGGCATATATTAGAAAGAATGCTGTCAATTTCTATTCGACTATCTGCCGAATATCTGCCTTGCCACTGCCTTCTATAGATGACATGACTGATACCTGTATATTTACTATAATGGAAAATTAATTAATTAATTTATTTATTTATTATAACAGTCACAAACACGATATTTGGAAAGAGAAACAGGCAATTGCCCAAAACTTCTTCAATTCATTGATTTTGGCACATAAATAGTCCAAAGTGAGGTTAAGTTTAAAATTTCTGTTTTCACCAAAGATTAAAGAGAATACGTATTCGACGAGATATGACTGATGAATTTTGAATTTCAAAGGGTTGATGAGAGCCGGAAATAACACTAAACAATCCGAAAGTTTCAATAATATTGAAATAAACTCGAAAATTTTTAGCAGAAAAATTAAAACTACTATCACTGCAACTATCATTTACTATAATGGAAATGAAAATCACCGCCTATAGGAAATCATCACTGGAGGAAAATGAAAATTACCTATAAAAGTACAACTTGCACGCTGTTGGGAGTCTATCCTAATACTAAATTTAAGATGAGAGTACAAAGTGTTACATGTATGCGGATGATGTATGTCTAAATGTAATTACTGGTAGCGAAATGAGAGAAACTGTTCTAGAAGAAAAGGTGAATCTTGTGTCAGATTGGTGTAGAGCTAATAAACTTGCTTTGAATTTAGACAAAACACAGGATTTATCTGTGTCTTATGGAACCCGACATTCACCACATTTAGTCAAATTCCTAGGCTTCAACATGCAAAGTAATATGAAGTGGAAGAGTCATGTTGATGGCACTATCCCAAAAGTCACAAGGGGTATTTTTATGCTCAAGAGACTGAAGGAGATAGTGTCTCAAAAAATCCTAATTACTGTTTACTATATAGCTATGTACACTCTCATCTTTCCTATGGTACGTTATTATGGGGAAACTACAATTTATGCTAATTCTTTGTTTATTTTACAAAAGAGGGCAATAAGAAATATATGTAAAGTACCACCCCTTACGCAATGCAAACCTCTTTTCATTGAGCTTAGAATTATGTGTTTACCCTGTATTTTTATATTTCAATGTTTATTGTTCGTAGAAACTAATTTTATGTCCTTTTCCAGTCTTTCTGAAATTCATTCCCACAATACCACAAGTAAATTGAACCTGAGAAATGAATATTGTCGGTACAAATCCAGTCATGTGAGTTTTAGGGCGTGTGCAGTTCGATTCTTTAACCAATTACCATTAAACATTAGAGACTTGGCTGTGGAAGATTCTAAATTAAGAATTAGAGATTTTCTAATTAGAAACTGCTTTTACAATCTGGATGAATATTTTAGCTTTAATATGAAAAATTTTTAAATTGTGATGAAATTGTGATATTATGTACATGTATAACAATGATTGTATTTTTATGACGTGGCCTATACTTGTTTTATACTTGTCGTTGGCAATAAAAGGATTTGATTTGATTTAACAATAAATTGAATTTTAGCAAAAAAGAAATAGGAAATACACCATGACTTAGGAAATACACCATGACTACTTAGGAAATACCAGTATTTTAGAAGCAGATCAAATAAAATTTGTATCTGAGAAGATGCCAATTTTTAATTATTAGTTTTCCAAATTTCATATTTAAAAAAAACTACGGTAATTTATTTGTTTTCAGCTGTGAATAACAAATAGTGAGTAGGTTTTTGATTTTGTATTACAATTTTTTAAATAAGTGCAATATTTCTAAAGTTTTTAATTTATTGTGATACATTCTGTGATTCATTTAGAGTATAAAATCAACCTTCAAAATTCAAAATTTTAAATCATCATTCCTGGACCGAAAATCAAGTAACGAAGCAGTGTGTGATTACATAGGTAACCTTAACTTTTGGACAACATTAACATTTTATCAAAATTTTTGGAGAGAAATAGTACAGGCTCAGCCTAGTTTTTCCTCCAATGTCATAATATTGTATTATGATTATAGTATTTTATACAATAAATGAATAAATAAATAACTTCATATTTCTTATTATATTTTTTGATGTAATATTAGCTCTTCAATGTTGTTTCCCATCACGAACTGATTGTATTATATTATATTATATTGTATTATATTTGATTATAGTATTTTATACAATAAATGAATAAATAAATAAATAAGTTTATATTTCTTATTATATTTGATGTAATATTAGCTCTTCAATGTTGTTTTCCATTTACGAACTGCTTATTATTATTAGATCAATTTTTGCTCTTAAAAAGAACCAAATTTTCTGACTGCTAGTCGTTCTTTTTAATAACAAAATGTGATTTAATATTAGCTTCAATACTCCAAGAAAAGTAATTGTTTTTTTTCAAATATTTACAAGTAACACAGTGTCAGAACTATAACAAAGTTAATATTAGCTGGTCATACTTGTTCAAAATAATCAATTATACTTTTGTTTTGAAGAAAATAATTGTTTAATGATTGAATACTACACTCTTATTATTGAGTTCAAATGCTTTGTTAATTATTGATTATATTTCTACATTGTTGAAAAGCAATCTGGAAATGTTGCGGAGCTAGAAAAGGATAGCGTTATCTGCTTTGTCGAATGATAGACAAGGATAGCAACACCAATATTAATCAAATACTGCCATTATAACGTGGGTCTCACTATACCGGTACAGATGCTCTACTATTATAAAGCAGACGAGTCACTATCAAAGTTGTAGAACCGTTCCATAATGAAATAAAAACACACATCATGTTGTCAAATTCTACACAGTTACAAAATCTACACATACTACAGCCATAGAGAAACAATAATATAAGTAGATATTCCATGGTATAGGGCGTTTATGTCGCAACTTTTACTGTTATCTCAAGAAGCTTATATAGTCCACGTACTTCTTCCCTGTGAAGCTTTATGTCGCTGGTAGTCTCTCATATTGTGCCGTTCATACACTCTTACCCGGTCAAAACAGTAAAAATCGACAGTAATCGGCTTGAGATAACAGTAAAAGTTGCGTCATAAACGCCCTATACCATGGGATATCTACTTATGCTATTTTGTATCTCTATATGCTACAACTGTGTAGAATTTGGCAACATATGTGTGTGCTTTAATATATTTTTACTTTCCTGGCCCTATTACCATAGGTAAGGTAAGTATTGCTTTCCGAAAAAAAATTAAGGTACTCCAATTTCTATAGTAAATAAAGTAAATTCGTATGGCTTTTGTTGGTGGGGAGTCCCTTGCGGGAAGGTCCCACCGCCTGAATATATAATTTTAAGCAGTCAATGGGCCTTACGACTGTCATACTTCAGCCGGGACCGACAATTTAACGTGCCCATCCGATAACACGGCAGTGATCAGGTTAAAAAACTTTTGATATCCAATTTCTATATTTCTATACGTTTCAAGGTCCCCTGAGTCCAAAAAACTAGTTTTTGGGTATTTGTCTGTATGTGTGTGTGTGTGTGTGTGTGTGTTGTGTGTGTGTGTGTGTGTGTGTGTGTGTGTGTGTTAGATTAGGTTAGGTTAGGTTAGGTTGGGTTAGGTTAGGTTAGGTTAGGCTATCGAGTGACTAAACATTTCTTCTTTAGAATTCATCATTCCACTAAATCCACTAATTCAGCCATGTTTTTTCTCAAATATTTCCAACAATTCCAAGTTTAGGCTATCGAGGTTAGGTTAGGTTAGGTTACATTAGATTGGGTTAGGTTAGGTTAGGTTGGGTTAGGTTAGGTTGGGTTAGGTTAGGTTAGGTTAGATTAGTTTAGGTTAGGTTGGGTTAGGTTTGGTTGGGTTAGGTTAGGTTGGGTTAGATTAGGCTAGGTTAGATTAGGCTAGGTTAGATTATGTTAGGTTGGGTTGGGGTTAGGTTAGGTTAGGTTAGGTTAGGTTGGGTTAGGTTTGGTTGGGTTAGGTTAGGTTGGGTTAGATTAGGCTAGGTTAGATTAGGTTAGGTTGGGTTAGGGTTAGGTTAGGTTAGGTTTGGTTGGGTTAGGTTAGGTTAGGTTAGGTTGGGTTAGGTTAGGTTGGGTTAGATTAGGTTAGGTTAGGTTAGGTTAGGTTAGGTTAGGTTAGGTTAGGTTAGGTTAGGTTTGGTTGGGTTAGATTAGGTTAGGTTAGGTTGGGTTAGGTTTGGTTGGGTTAGGTTAGGTTGTATTAGATTACGCTAGGTTAGATTAGGTTAGGTTGGGTTAGGGTTAGGTTAGGTTTGGTTGGGTTAGGTTAGGTTAGGTTAGGTTGGGTTAGGTTAGGTTGGGTTGGGTTAGGTTAGGTTAGGTTGGGTTAGGTTAGGTTAGGTTGGGTTAGATTAGGTTGGGTTAGGATAGGTTAGGCTATCGAGTGACTAGACATTTTTTCTTTAGAATTAATCATTCCACTAAATCCAATAGTTAAAAATACCTATTAAGCATCATGAAAACAAGTTAACCTTTTTTAAAGCAAAAAATTTGCATTTTTCTGCACATTTTTTGCAATATCTCAAAAACTACTGAAGTTACGAACCTGAAATTAGTTTCATTGGATTCCTCGTCAAATTTTACATAAGATTGCACTAGTTTTAAACATATTTTAGCCATAAAAAAATTATTTAAAATAAAAATTGATATAAAAAATTTGAACTTTCCGCCATGTTTTTTCAGCTAATCCTTGGAAATCGACAACAATGTCATACATGGTTGATCTCGTATTGATCTCCTCTATCGATCTACGTTGGTCTCAATGCTAGATTCCGCGGCCCATAAACTAAAGTGCCCCCCTGATTGTATTATATTGTATTATATTTGATTATAGTATTTTATAGGTACAATAAATGAATAAATAAATAAATAAGCTTATATTTCTTATTATATTAATTTGATGTAATATTAGCTCTTCAATGTTGTTTCCCATCACGAACTGCTTATTATTAGATCAATTTTTGCTATTAAAAAGAACCAAATTTTCTGACTGCTAGTCGTTCTTTTTAATAACAAAATGTGATTTAATATTAGCCTCAATACTCCAAGAAAAGTAAGTGTTTTTTTCAAATATTTACAAGTAACAAAGTGTCTTAACTATAACAAAGTTGAATATTAGCTGTTCATACTTGTTCAAAATAATCAATTATTATACTTTTTTTTGAAAAAAATAATTGTTTAATGATTGAATACTACACTCTTATTATTGAGTTCAAATGCTTTGTTAATTATTGATTATATTTCTACATTGTTGAAAAACAATCTGGAAATGTTGCGGAACTAGAAAAGGATAGTGTTATCTGCTTTGTCAAATGATAGACAAGGATAGCAACAACAATATTAATCGAATACTGCCATTATAAGGTGGGTCTCACTATACCGGTACAGATGCTTTACTATTATAAAAAAATCGAGTCACTATCAATATTGTAGAACCGATCCATAATTAAATAAAAACACACATCATGTTGTCAAATTCTACACAGTTACAAAATCTACACATACTACACAAATTCTACACATACTACAGCCATAGAGAAACAATAGCATAAGTAGATATCCCATGGTATAGGGCGTTTATGTCGCAACTTTCACTGTTATCTCAAGCTTATAGTCCACGTACTTCTTCCCTGTGAAGCTTTATGTCGCTGGTAGTCTCTCATATTGTGCCGTTCATACACTCTTACCCGGTCAAACCAGTAAAAATGGACAATAATCGACAGTAATAGGCTTGAGATAACAGTAAAAGTTGCGTCATAAACGCCCTATACCATGGGATATCTACTTATGCTATTTTGTATCTCTATATGCTACAACTGTGTAGAATTTGACAACATATGTGTGTGCTTTAATATATTTTTACTTTCCTGGCCCTATTACCATAGGTAAGGAAAGTATTGCTTTCCGAAAAAAAATTAAGGTACTCCAATTCTATATTCTATACGTTTCAAGGTCCCTGAGTCCAAAAAACTAGTTTTTGGGTATTGGTCTGTGTGGTGTGTGTGTGTGTGTGTGTGTGTGTGTGTGTGTGTGTGTGTGTGGTGTGTGTGGTGTGTGTGTGTGTGTGTGCGTGCGTGCGTGCGTGCGTGCGTGCGTGCGTGCGTGCGTGCGTGCGTGTGGTGTGTGTGTGGTGTGTGTGTTGTGTGTGTGTGTGTGTGTGTGTGTGGTGTGTGTGTGTGTGTGTGTGCGCGTGCGTGCGTGCGTGCGTGCGTGCGTGCGTGCGTGCGTGCGTGCGTGCGTGCGTGTGTGCGTGCGTGCGTGCGTGCGTGCGTGCGTGGTGTGTGTGTGTGTGGTGTGTGTGTGTGTGTGTGTGTGTGTTGTGTGTGTGTGTGTGTGTGTGTGTGTTGTGTGTGTGTGTGTGTGCGCGTGCGTGCGTGCGTGCGTGCGTGCGTGCGTGTGTGCGCGTGTGTGTGTGTGTGTGTGTGTGTGTGTGTGTGTGTGTGTGTGTGTGGTGTGTGTGTGTGTGTGTGTGTGTGTGTGAGTGTATGTGCGTCTGTGTACACGATATCTCATCTCCCAATTAACGGAATGACTTGAAATTTGGAACTCAAGGTCCTTTCACTATAAGGATCCGACACGAACAATTTCGATCAAATGCAATTCAAGATGGCGGCTAAAATGGCGAAAATGTTGTCAATAACAGGGGTTTTCGTGATTTTCTCGGAAACGGCTCCAACGATTTTGATCAAATTCATTCTTAAAATAGTCATCGATAAGCTCTATCAACTGCCACAAGTCCCATATCTGTAAAAAAAATGGAGCTGCGCCCCATCTATGCAAACTTTGATTTTAGATCCCGAATTATCAAGCTTCAGATATAGTTTAAACAAAAAATTTCAAGTGGAAAAGATTGAGCATGAAAATCTCTACAATTAATGTTTAGTAACATTTTCTCTTAAAATTGAAAATAAGCTTTAAATTCGAGAAAATGTGATTATTCAATTGCAAATTATTGTTGATTCTATCAAATCATTCACTATGAAGAGATAGCAGACCTCATGTGTGTCTCCAGCGTTATTGCCCTGTCACCAGCTGGCTCAAATCTTTGAATAGTAGACTTGAGATGCGCGGGAACACTAGCGTCAGGTGATCAATTTTCATAACGGCAAGGAAAGTTGTGTGAGTGCGCCACACCAGATTTTATTCTCGGCAATGCAAGATAGTATATAGGCTGTACTGAGGAAAGAATAAGGATAGAAAGATGATATGAAGAAGAAAGAGAATAGTTGATGGGTTTTGAAGCAGACGTTCTCCAATTAAAAATCGCTCTACGACTTTCAGTGCGCTACCTTTATACTTCACAGTTTCTGATTTCAAATTAGTGCAACTGCGCATGCGTTCTAGATTGTAGGCTACTTGTGTATTACATTCTATTCTTAATTATGTGGAGGAATACATTTGGAGAAGATGCGATTTTAAATAATTGGAGACTGCTCTGTTAACGAGCAGACGATTATTAGAGGCCTCCTCATTATAGAGACCTTTATTTCACTGGATAAATCTAGCTACAGACCTTTTTGTGTACCATAGTTGAGAAGTTGATATTGTGGTAATTATTCATATTGAAAGAAAAAGACTAATAAATTGTCAAAGAAACACAGATTTATTGATACTGAGTTTATCAGAGATTGGCAATGGTGTAATAAACCGAAACCGGTCTTTCTAAGTATCAATAAATCTGTGGGTTTTTTGACGATTTCTTAGTCTTTTTCATTCAATATCTAGCTACAGAATTATACATCAGAAAAATAATGAATTTGTTCAAATTATGAACATTGTCATCTATAATTATAATAAATGAAAGAATTAGCTTATACATGTACGGAATGGGAAATTCATGAATGACGCATCATCACGTCTCAACTACCTACCCAACTTCATGAGATATATGACTATTTGAAAATGTTATGTTTGCAGCTTCATAACTACCTCTGTTTAGTAGCTGGAGGTGCCAAATTATGCTCCGATATTTCTCAGGTCAAGATTTATAAGATCTATGGTGCAAATTTCCGACCAAATCAGTGAGACAAATTGTTCGTGTCAGGCAATAGGAAAGGTAGATTTTATCAAATACTTAGGAATAATGGTTGATAGCCACTTGAAGTGGAATTTCCATCTTGAGTATTTGATATCAAAATTGAAATATCTAATATCTGTTTTTTACAAAATAAATTCTTTAAGAGATCTGAACATTATACGAACCATTTACCATGCCTATGCTCACTCTCTGTTCCAGTATGGCATAGAGGTTTGGGGTGGCACTTTTCACTCTCACTTCAATAGAATATTTGTTCTACAGAAACATATAATCAGAGCAGCTCTTGGAAAACCCAGGCTTTACCCAAGTAGACGTCTTTTTGTAGAGTTTGGAGTTCTAACACTGAGGCAGGTATATGTTAAAACATCATCACATACTTGAATAGAAATAAGATCTACTAACTTTAAATGCCAATCCCTATGACATCCGTCCATCAGTAAATAATTTATATAATATGTCATTTAATAGATTAACTGTAAATAGACATCAGTTCTCATTCTATGTGGAATTTTATGCCAACAAGGTCCCTAATAATTTCATTACCGTTAAACTTTCCAAAAAGCTTCTTATTGAGATTGATGAGTGGGTGAAAAAGAATATTTACTTACGCCTGAACTGATTTTGATGTTGATCAGGTTGAAATGTATATTTTTTGAAGTGTCAAAATCCTTGCGTTCATTGTCTTTCTTGTGTTGTGATTGAATACTTGATATGTCTGTACATTATTTCAACTTTGCTCTGAAGAAATAATTTTCCAATCCTAAATTGTTCTTTTTTGTAAATTATTACAATATTTTACAATTTTTTATGCAATTTTTTGTAAAAGCTCAATGACTTCATTCCTTCACACGGATATATATATATTTTTTGTTTTATTATTATTATTTTTTTTTCTCATCTTTCTCTATGATCTAAATTTTTTCTTTCTTCAACACTCATCTTTCTTTGTCTGTTTTATCTGAGTTATTAATATTTAAGAATGTATTAGATAATATAATAGAATATACTTTTTTGTTATAATTAATAGAACTCACTGCTGGCGCTCAAGTTGTACTTATGCCGGCAGTGCCAAAATAATGACAATAGTGTGCTAAATATTAGGCCTAGTGATAAAAATGTTGTTATGTTATGACACTTGTTTTGTTTATTTCTCTTTTTCTTTCAATTTTGTTCTATTGTTTGCACATTGTTGTCTCTTTGTGATATTTTGAAGATGTAATTTGTTTTTGGCAAATAAATCAATTCAATTCAATTCAATTCAATTCAATTCAATTTCTGCCAAATCTGAGATACTTTGTATCAGTGTGTTTCACAATGGGTAGTCCATGGTTCCTATCAATTTTTTGTGAGAAATAAAAACCGCTCAAACTTCGTGATTTTATGGTCTTTGATGCGAGAAACACGAATCTGGGATCAGATTGGCGACATTCCTTACCGTTCATGAGATATGACCATTTCAAAATTTTATGTTTGCAGCTTCATAATTCACTCTGTATAGTGGCTAGGGGTGTCAAATTTTGCTCCGACATTTCCCAGGGATAGCTTCATCTATGGTGCAAATTCCAGCCAAATAAGAGATTTTTTATGTATCAGTGTGTTCCACGATGCGAAATTCATTTGCGAAATTCCTTACCGTTCAGGAGATATGACCATTTGAATATTTGAAAATTTCATGCTTGCAGATTCATGACTCAATCTGTATAGTAGGTTGGGGTGCCAAATTTGGCTCTAACATTTCTCAGGTCTCGCTTCATCTATGGAGCAAATTTCAGCCGAATCTGAGATACTAATTGTTCCAGTGTGTTTCACGATGGGTATGGTCCATGGTTCCTATCAATTTTTTGTGAGAAATGAAAATCGCTCAACCTTCGTGATCTTATGGTCTTTGATGCGAGAAACACGAATCTGGGATCAGATTGGCGAAATTCCTCACCGATCACGAGATATGATATAACATAGAGATACCAGTAATGATATAAAAAATTGGATAATTGCAAACTATTTCTCTTCAATAGAAAACCTTATTTAAATTAAAATTTATTGTATCCCTTATAACTTATTTACTTTTCTCTTTTCTTCATTCTCAGAAATGACTCAATGATGAGTTTTTTTTGTAAATATTATTATAATATTTTCGATTTGCAACGGTCACCAGCGGGCAACGTTTATTCTTTTGCTGGTGATGCCATATATAACACGTAAATTATATATACATACGTAAAGATATATTTATGATTTTTATTATTATTTTCTTATTTTTAAGTTAACACTTGTATTTTGTTTAAATTTATTGTTCAACATATTTGATTTGCTCTTTATTTGTGATTGTTTTTTAAATGGCGAAATAAATGAAATGAAATGAAAAAAAAAATGAAATGACCATTTGAAAATTTCATGTTTGCAGCTTCATAACTCTGTATAATAGTTACGGGTGCCAAATTATGCTCCGACATTTCTCAGGTCAAGCTTTATCTATGGTGCAAATTTCAGCCAAATCTGAGATAGGCCTACTTATTGTTTCAGTGTATTAGTCCATGGTTCTTCTCCATGGTTAATCCATGTTTTTCTCAAGTTTTTGTGGAAAATAAAAATCGCTCAAACCTCGTGATTTCATGGTATTTGATGCGAGAAACATGAATCTGGAATCAGATTTGCTAAATTCCATACCATTCTTGAGATATAACCATTTGAAAATTTGAAAATTTTATGTTTGCAGCTTCATAACTCACTCTGTATAGTAGCTGGGGGTGCCAAATTTTGCTCCGACATTTCTCAGGTCAAGCTTCATCTATGGAGCAAAAATCAGCCGAATCTGAGATACTTATTGTTTCACGATAGGTAGTCCATGGTTCCTATCAATTTTTTGTGAGAAATAAAAATCGCTCAAACTTCGTGATCTTATGGTATTTTATGCAAGAAACACGAATCTGGAATCAGAATTGCGAAATTCCTTACCGTTCATGAGATATGACCATTTGAAAATTTAATGTTTGCAGCTTCATAACTCTGTATAATAGTTAGGGGTGCCAAATTATGCTCCGACATTTCTCAGGTCAAGCTTTATCTATGGTGCAAATTTCAGCCAAATCTGAGATACTTTCTTCCACTGTTTCAAAACGCGCAACTGTCAGTTCTACTAGATACGGTATGGCACGTATAGCAGGCTACGTCAAATGCTGCAATTCACACCTTGTAGTTAAAATTTAGGCTGATAAAAACAATCTGAATAATAGAGAAGAATTGCAGGTTGAATGAAAAAGACTAAGAAATTGTCAAAAAACCACTGATTTATTGATAATTAGAAAGACCGGTTTCGGTTATTACACCATTGTCAATCTCTGATAAACTATCAGAGATTGTCAGAGATTGACAATGGTGTAATAACCGAAACCGATCTTTCTAAGTATCAATAAATCAGTGGTTTTTTGACAATTTCTTAGTCTTTTTCATTCAATATGAATAATTACCACAATATCAACTTCTCAACTACACAAAAAAAAAAATTGCAGGTTGCATGTAAATGACGCTCTTTCCTGTATAATCCGCAAAAACGTGAATAATAATGATAATAATTGACCGAGCGAAGTGAGGTCAAGATGCAAGTCGACGGTTTGGCATTTCTCTTAATGTTTAAATGTTTATATGTTTATATGTTGCGCATTTACGGTGAAACGCGCGCGGCAATAGATTTCCATGAAATTTGACAGGTATGTTCCTTTTTAAATTGCGCGTCGACGTATATATAAGGTTTTTTTTGTGTTGCGCATTTACGGTGAAACGCGCGCGGTAATAGATTTCCATGAAATTTGACAGGTATGTTCCTTTTTAAATTGCGCGTCGATGTATATACAAGGTTTTTGGATATTTTGCATTTCAAGGATAATATGAAAGGAGAAAGGAGCCTCTTTCATACGCCAATATTACAGTAAAAATCAGACTACAGAATTATTCATCATAAATCACCTTTCGAGTTGATTATAAATTGCATGCCAAGACGCATGCAATTCAATAACTCAATGTAACTTGGTAAAAAATCAGCTGCTGTGTAGACTATAAATTGCATGTTTCATTGAATGCAATTTTCATGCACTATTAAGTGAACTATTGATTGCGTGCAATAACGCATGTAATTAATAACTAAAATAACATAGTATTGTCTCTCGAACTTTCTCTGCTTTGAACTCGGGCTGTCCTGTTGCCAGTATGTCTTGATTGAGATTAGCTTTTGATGTTAGCATTTTTGATACACCAATCCCAACAGCCATTAGCCGTTTTCACACCGATATCTCGCCGACACAACATACAGACAGGATTTACTCTGATGGACAGTATAAGAGGAGTCTGCGGTTTATAACTGCGCGAGGTGTACTGTTCACAGAACTACTGATATAATGAGTAATTATTGAAAATCTTCAGATTTTCATCATAAGTTGAATGAGATGTACCGTGCAACATTTATAAGAAGTTCTGAAAGTTTGAAGTGAAATAAACCAAGGAAAAACAACAGATCATAAATTTTCCGTGTATCTGTCGTCAGCTCTAGAACCACAGATAGATAACACGCATCTACGTGGAGCTCAAGAATAGGATGTAGATAAAAAGATAGACACTGAAAAAAATGAAATAGGATGTAGATAAGGTGAGTTTTCTCACTCATAATGTGTTGCCTTGTAAGATTCTATAAGAGAGCAAGACAGTGAACCTTGGAGTGAAGTCGTGTTGGATCAAAAAGTTTCGAAAAGTTTATTTTGTGTTTTTGATCAGAAAGTTGTTGAGTTTGAGAGGATAACTGCTGCACTATGAGGCTGTGAGTATTAATTTTGAGTGGTTTTTGATGAAGTTTCAAGTGTTTGTTTTGTGTTTATTTAGAAAAGTCGGTGGAATATTGTAGGAATTCGATTTCAGCATACTGGGATATTGATTGATTTATTTATTACATGCCAGGTCTTGAAAAACCTGTTGCATTGAATAATATTACAATTATACACTGCCAAATTACAAAATAATAATAAATTAAAAATATTATTATAAATATTAGAAAAGTCGGTGGAATTTTGTAGGAATTCGATTTCAGCACACTAGGATATTGATTGATTTATTTATTACATGCCAGGTATTGAAAAACCTGTTGCATTAAATAACATAACAACTATACATTGCCAAATTACAAAATAATAATTAATTGAAAATATTATTATAATAAATATTCAAAATGAGAAATAATAAGTAAACAAAGAAGAACTAAGAGTACTAGAATTATTGAGAAAGATAATTGAATAATAATTTTTTTTTATAAAGAAAAATTTTTGCCAAAATCATTAAACAAATTTTACAAATGTGAAAAATATAAAAATTTTCATATAGCCTACAATACATTGCAAAAACTTGAAATTAAAATATTTTCCGCCATTTAAAAATCGATTATAATATTATCATTGGCGTTACCAGCAAAACTAAGTAGTTTGAGCGATGGCAACGAGTAATGAGTCGGCTATAATTAGTGGCTTGAGATTCAGTCGAAAATAGAAAAAATATAATAAAGAAAAAGAAACATATGGAATGTATGAAAAACTAGAAAAAAAAATAAAATTTCAATCCGAAAAGAAGAAGTTCTAAGAGTGAAATACTAAGAGAGCAGAAAAACTAGAATGAATTCATAATAATTTAAAAACTCAAAAGAAAAAGAGATGATTCATGTAATTATTAATCTACAATTCACTGTACATATGTAATCCATTTAGTAACATAATGTAATTCTTTTGTAGCATATATGCATATATGAATAGGCCTACTTATAGATTGATCTAGGAAGTTGATTCTATTGAGGAATATTTATTTATTTATTTATTCATGGTAAAAACCCATTTTGCCTCCTTCACACTATACAATAATTTCGAACATAACACAATTTTCAATAAAAAGAAGATAGAAAATATGAGAAAAAATAGATTATAAAAATAGCTAATTATGAAATTATGAGAATGAAATAAGACGAAAAATATAATACTCTTCAATGTTTGATTCCATTACGAACTGCTTGTTAAATAATCACTTTGAACAATTAATTACGACATAGCAGTCAGGTATTTATATAAATAAAAGCTATTAGCTTCTACTTACATAACCATAATTATGTATTCAACAACGGAAGTGACAGCCAGTGTTGATGAAGGAACTAGTGTCCGAAAGCGCTACACTAATGTAAGTAGAAGCTAATAGCTTTTATTTATCTAAATACCTGACTGCTATGTCGTAATTAATTGTTCAAAGTGAAAAATAGAAGTCTACAGTCGTTTATAGAATAATAAAAATATAGTAACTGAATTCAATAAGAAAAAATGCACACATACCTTAGTAAACTATGATTATTACTAGTATATAGGCAAGAGGAGAAAAAGTGTCTGTGTAATGTACTACCACTAGCCTCTATGAGGATAATTGAATAAAAGAAATGCAAGCGCAAATCACGAAATGATAGACCACATACTACAAGACTAAATCATATGAAATCCTTCGGAATTTGGAAGGGGAGAACCAGAAGATGTCCAAGTGCTCCGAATAAGTATTGAAAATTCTTTGAGCTCTACTTAAAGGGAAGTTATAATGGCTTAACGTTCTGGAGCAAGAAATATGAAATGAAAATCCAGAACGTCGAGCAATGGTATTTATATATATGATAATTTTAGAAAGCAGGTAGGAAAAATCAATTCTATTATTTAACAGATTGTACAGAAAAACAGGTAATTTAACATCACGTATAACTTTCAGTGATTTAATATTGAACATACTTCTGTGGGAATATAAATCAATAAAAAACTTTTTATCTAATAATAAAATATTTAATGAATAATAAGTAAACAAAGAAGAACTAAGAGCTAGTCCTCTAAGTTGATTCTATTGAGGAATATTTATATAAATCAGCTAGCCGTCAGGCTCGCTTCGCTCGCCATATCCGTCTAGCCAGGGGGCTCCGCCCCCTGGACCCCCGACTGGATTGTCCAAGAATGAGATTAGCAGGCTCGCTTCGCTCGCCTGCATTTTTATCATGTTAGGACAATCCAGTCGGGGGTCCAGACTAAACGTCTGGCTAAAAACGGATATGGCGAGCGAAGCGAGCCTGACGGCTAGTAATATAATATTCCCAGGATTGAAGTAGCAGTGCCCAATCAATTTTTCCGCGATAAATGCATTTAAATCTTCAACTTGGTGCCAACCTAACAAAGTCAACTCAACTTAATGCCAACCTGACAAAATTATTGATTTAGTTGCCAGTTAACAACTGTTTCGAAGAGGTACTCTATCTAGATTATAGTTCTATAGTAACATATGATATGGAAATTTCAATTATAATTAAGAGATTGGGAGAAGAAGAATATACATGCTAAAAGACGAACTTTAAACCCTTAAAAACAACCCTTAGAGTTAAAATATTGCTAAAAGATTTCTTAGTGCGCCTCTAAAGGGTCAACTGAACATACCTACCAAATTTGAACGTTTTTGGTCCGGTAGATTTTTAGTTATGCGAGTGAGTGAGTGAGTGAGTGAGTCAGTCAGTCAGTGAGTGAGTGCCATTTCGGTTTTATATATATAGATAATAATAATAGCTTTTTATCAACATAAGTACTTTTTCATGTAAGTTATTTCACCCGACATACAGTTAATTATTTTAAGTAAAATAACTCAAAATAGTAATAACTTCATGTAATAGCTAGTAACTTTTTATTGCAAAGAAACAAGCAAATGCATAATGAGCAACGCCAAATACATATCATAAAAAAATACAATAAAACATAAAACCATAAACTGAATTAATTTTCAATTATATATAGGGTTAAATCTTTGATAAAAACATACAGTGCATTGATAACATGAATAGTATTCAAAATATGTTTTGCACTTCGATTGAAAAATCCACTCAAGTTATAATATGAATACCTTAGAACCAGCCAGTCATGAAATTCATTTTAAACTTGGCTTTACGTGTTTTTTTGCAAAAATCCATGATTTTCATGGAGAATATGAATACCTTAGAACCAGCCAGTCATGAAATTTTTTTTAAACTTAGCTGCATTTTCGTGATTTTTTGCAAAAATCCATGGAGAAATTCATGGATTTCATGAAAAATGCAAATTTTCAAGTACCTACTATCATTTCATGAGATTCTTGGTTGATATTTTGGCTATGGATAGAGGTTGACCTAACAAGTGTTGTGCTATAATATGAGTCGTTCCGCTACAATACAGAGTGAGTTATCCACTGAAACATATAAAATCTTTCCTTCACTCACAGATCAGAGAAATCACTCATCTTCAAATGCTTATAACTCAAGAATAGGAGTGAATTTCGCCAATGTGATGACATATTATTCTTCCTCTCGTCAAGTACTATCATTCCTGGGACTTTGAGAAATTTTAATTTTCGACCATTTTTGCAAAAATCCATGATGGATTTCATGAAAAATGCAAATCTCCCAGATTTGGTTGATATTTGGGCTATGGATAGGTGTTGACCCAACAAGTGTCGTGCTATAATATGAAACGATTCGCTATAATACAGGGTGAGTTATTCACTCAAACATATAAAATCTTTCCTCCAATCACAGATCAGAGAAATCACTCATCAATTTATTGGGAATCTATAAAGTTTTATAAAAAATGCAAATCTCCCAGATTTGGTTGATATTCGGAAATAACAAGTTAGGTTGACCTAGCAAGTGTTGTGCTGCAATATAATATATTTTATTATTTATCTATTTATTCATTTATTGTATAAAATACTATAATCATAATACAATTATGACATTGGAGGAAAAACTAGGCTGAGCCTGTACTATTTCTCTCCAAAAATTTTGATAAAATGTTAATGTTGTCCAAAAGATAAGGTTATGTAATCACACACTGCTTCGTTACTTGATTTTCGGTCCAGGAATGATGATATAAAATTTAGAATTTTGAAGGTTGATTTTATACTTTAAATTAATCACAGAATGTATCACAATAAATTAAAAAACTTTAGAAATATTGCACTTGTTTAAAAAAAAATTTAATACATAATCAAAAACCTATATATCTCTATAATATGAGACAATATTATTGTTCCTCCTCTGAGAGTTTGGATCTTCATTTTTCTGCAGGTGGGTTCAGTTTTTAGTCCTAGTAGCTGTGGTGGTGATATTAGCCGACCAGAATGGGGTGGAGGCTAAGAAGAACAAACAAAAGCATGGAAGGTCACAGGAGAGGTCACCTACCAAATCATCACAAAATAAGGAGAATAGCAGGTATTCAAACATAAACCTAATATATCACTAAATAATAGGCTAATGGTGAACAACAAATTGCTAATGGTATTCATCTAACGTTATTTATTTTATTCTGTCATACAAGACATCAAAACCCATTCAATTTTATTGAAATATTATTTTTGAGTTGGAGATCTGGTCGCGGATTTAATTATCAAAATATGATTGATAAAGCGAGAAGATCTCCAATGTGCAAAGATGAAACGTGTGTTTTATCACGTTTCGTGAAGGCAATATTATGGTTTTTAGCTCATTATACGGTACTTTATTATTTCTGTCGAAATTCCAAATAGAAAGTCTCATTATGAAGGAAACTACATCTATCAGATACCAAATGTATAGCCTACTTAAATTGTCTCTTTTCTGTATAGGGCTCTAAAAAATTTCTATCTATATAAGTTAGCATTAATGTACAGAAATAATTATTCTTACCGACAATTTTCATCTCTACCTCAATATAATCTTAGAGCATTCAGTGTATATTCATTTCCTAGATATAATAATTTGTACGGAAAAAGATAATTGAAATACACCATTCCAAAACTGTTTCATTTGCTCCCTATCATCATCCGAGATTATTCCAAGGAAGATATTTTCCAACTTATCATTGTGAATGATTTTCATTTGTGACACTACTACTCCAACACTTTAATCTACACTAGATAGTGAAAAATCATTAATTTTTTTGCTTTTTTTTATTTTTATAATTACAAAATATTAGTTTGCTGGTAAAATGAATTTCAGTATCTGTGAAACACCGCCGCCTTAGAGTTACTATCTAATTTTTCATAATACATATCATTCAATTTTCATATAATATATGGATGAATAATTAACGTTTGAGACTCCCGATCACTTATTGTATTTTTTATTTAGTATTATCCTTAATTCTGAATAAGATTAATATCTTTTGATGCTTACTTACTAAAGAGTATCAAGTTTATTCTATTTTGAATTTAATTTAGTTTTATGATTTGAAGTTTTTGATTTTTCTATTTATCCAATTCCCATTTAACCCTATACCACCCTGTATAATCATCCTTAGTTCATCTAATACCCCATACTCCTTTTTAAATTCCCAAACTCCCAGTTTCATGAAAAAAATGTTTTCCTTATTTTATTTTTAAAGTTAGCATTCATTCTGTTTATGTATTTTATTATTTGTAGGCACCTGCTGTAAAATCTTTTAGGTTTAGCGGGACCAATTTTGTAATGCATTTTACTTAATAAAATGATTGATTGATTGATTGGCTACTTGTAATATAAATAGAAATAAAAATCTCAGTTCCCTTTTTTGGATTATTTAAAAATAATTCTACTTAATATTGTAATCAAGATGAGCAGGCGCCTTCAACAACTATGTAAGCTAAATGCCTTCACCAAATATGTGATTGTGGGAAAGAGGAAAGAAACTGGTCGTTCCGGTTTTTAATAAACAGCAAAAAATATTATTTATTTGATCCGAATATTCAAATATGAAACAGTGCGAAACGTAAAATATATTGATCTATTTTCTGTATAGGGCTACTTTTATGGAAATAGAAAGAAAAATAAAAATCTCATTACCCTTTTTTGAAATATTTGATCACAACATGTTTCGGACCTTGAAAATGGCATCAATGTCCGAAACATGTTGTGATCAAATATTTCTAAAAAGGGTACTCAGATTTTTATTTTTCTTTCTATTAAAATATATTGATGTTGCTTTCGATGACGAAACACTATATAATAACTCTGTTGTAGTTCTGACTCTAAGTTACTTGTAAATATTTGAAAAACACTTTGGGTATTGCAGCGAGTGGAGCAGTACAGGTACCTTGGCGTTCTGATTGACCACAAATTAAGCTGGGCTCCACAAGCTATTACACTGAAGCAGCGAGTGCGCAAAATGATATATGCTTTCAGACAGCTAAGAGAGGTCCTCCCTTTACATCAACTGCGGGTGGCATACTACGCATATATCCAGTCAGTTCTTATGTATGGTGTCATAGCTTGGGGTGGAGCCTCCTCGTTTGCCTTGGAGCCGGTGGCGGTGGCACAGCGAGCAGTCATCAAGACATATGTCTCAGACGAGACTATCGCTACCCATCTAATCTTGTTTACGAAGAGTTTCAAGTTTTTAATATTAGACAGCTTTACATACGTGTTTTAATGAATTACATATACTACAACAAACACTTCATTTTCAATAATTTAGCTCATACTCATAATACAAGAAATCTAATTAACTTTGGTATTGCTCATCCCCGACTCCTGCATAACTGCTTTAAAAATAATAGTAAATACATCTGTCATATATTATATAGAAACGTTCCCAATAATTTAAAACAGTCTGAAAATTACAGTATTAACACCTACAAGCAACATTTGAGTAGATGGTTATTAGAAATTGGCAGGGATGCTGCAGAGCAACTGATTCAATCCGCCTTCTTATTCAGAACTTAGTGAATTTGCCATTTATAATGATTAAGTATAGCCTTTAAGCTACTATTTATATATTTTGTCTATATATACTTATTACCTGTATGGAATTTCATTGTGTGCAATTTATATTCTTGATTTGCTGATGAATGTTAGTTGATTCAATTGAAATAGTTTCAATTATAAAATATGTACAAAACATGAGGACATAATGTCAATCAGCTTGAAAGAACTCACTCTCCACTCACAGACTCAAGTCTTTGTGGAGAGTATTCACTGTTAAATGTGTAAATGAATTTCATGAATTTGTATAATGTTTTGTGAATAAAAAGCTATTTGATTTGATTTGACTTACTTTTGTTGGAGTATTGAGTAATGCATTTCACTCCTGAAGAGGAGCTTCATCAGCCTCGGGCGGAACAGCCTGAGCCTCAGCCTACAGGCTGATGAAGCTCCTCTTCAGGAGTGAAGTGCATTAGCCTACTGAATACTCCAACAGAAGTAAGTGTTTTTTCAAATATATACAAGTAACACAGTGTCAGAACCACAACAGAGGAAAATATATGTTGTTGGTTATCCATCTTGTTTCCACTATTATTATTACTATTAAATTTTGTAAAACTTTAAAGTGAAAAAACACTTTGGCTTGAAAATGTGCAATACCAGCACGAAACGGACGTCGCCACATCAAAGAATGTGAGTGTTTTTTTCACTTTAAAGTTTTACAAAATTTAATAGTAAAAATATATGTAATTGAGATAAAGGAAAGATTACAACTATAACCAACAATCAATATTTCTGATTATAATAATTAGAGGGCTACTAGCTTGCTGATCTGTGGTCGTTCAGGTTTTTACTTTCCTTGTCCTATTACCATAGGTAAGGAAAGTATTGCTTTCCGAAAAAAATTAAGGTACCCCAATTTCTATATTCTTATACGTTTCGAGGTCCCCTGAGACCAAAAAAGTGGTTTAAGCACGTATGTGCGTCTGTGTACACGATATCTCATCTCCCAATTAACGGAATGACTTGAAATTTGGAACTTAAGGTCCTTCCCCTATAAGGATCCGACGCGAACAATTTCGATCAAATCCAATTCAATATGGCGGCTAAAATGGCGAAAATGTTTTTCAACTGCCACAAGTCCCATATCTGTAAAAATTTCATGAGCTCAGCCCCATCTATGCAAAGTTTGATTTTAGATTCTCAATTATCAGGCTTCAGATACAATTTGAACAAAAAAATTCAAATGGAAAAGATTGAGCATGAGAATCTCTACAATTAATGTTCAGTAAAATTTCACCTAGAATTGAAAATTATTATTTAGAATTATGGGTCTAAAAAATAAAAATAAAATACAATGAGCTTACTTTATTATCTTACTTTACCTTGAAAATCGTCCCTTGGCCTGATCCTCAAAGGTCCGGTTAAACCACTCCCGACTTTGAATAAATAAATATATAAAAAAACTTCTGCCAGCTAATTGAATCAAAGCACCAGCTTTCCCTACAAGATTAAAATCCTGAAAACACAATTATGCAGGTTTAAACTGCCCGAACTGTGACAGCCTATGATTGAATAATTCTCAAGACAGAATCCTTCAGGTAACCAATGCCTTAACTCATCAACTATACTCCACAAACGGTTCAAAGAATACGAGTCTCGAAAGAAAAATTCAAAATCTATTCATGTGAAAAAAACATGCAGCCTTTATTCACAGACCAAAAGTCGACTCACTCTTGTTTGTATAGCATGGAGCTAAAAATCATAATATTACCTTCACGGAACGTGATAAAACAAACGTTTCATCTTTGCACATTGGAGATCTTCTCGCTTTATCAATAAAATAAACTAATAAATAAAAATTAATTTTAATTTTTTAAAATAATTAAATCCGCAACCAGATTTCCAACTCACAAAATAATATTTCAATAAAATTGAATGGGTTTTGATGTCATGTATGACGATATTTTTAATATATTTATGAAGTATTAATACTTATTATTTTTAAATAATTCAAAAAAAGATACTGAGATTTTTATTTCTATTTATAGCTACCTACTTGAATTTTGATGAACGTATAGAGTAGCCTATTCATTAATTCATTGACATTATATTGAGTAGGCATATACTGTAGTTACCTAAGTTATATTGTTAAATGAAAAATTGATAGATGGAAATTACTGAGATATTGCAATGATTCAAATGCTTAATGAATTAATAATTACCCCGTAATTCACCCCGAAGACTTCTGCTACTGCAAATATTGACAACAGAGTAAACAGCTAGATGGAAATTCGATGAGAGCAACTATTAAATTTATTAATTTACCCGGGCTGACAAATAATTTTTGAATAGTAGCGCTCATCGAATTTCCATCTAGATGTTTACCCTGTTGTCAATATTTGCAGTAGCAGAAGTCTTCGGGGTGAATTACAGCATTTAATTGGGATTTTCGTTGAAAAATTGATAGTCATATTTCTTATTTACAGGAAAGTACGTGACGTCAGCAACCAAAGCAACAGCAAAGAGAAATACAACAAGAAGGAGGAAGTGAAATACACAAAAGAAACAAAGAAGAACAACAAAAACGAATACAAGGACAAGAAAAACAAGGAATTTGTAGACAAGAAACAAACAAAACCGGACAAAAAACAGGGGAAAACAACGGAATACATCGATAAGAAATTGGAGAACAAGAAAGGAAAGAACAAGAATGAGAAGAAGATGGAGAATATTGTGAAAGAGGAGGAGGAAGTGGTGGGAGAAGAAGAAATTGTCCCCGAAGAAACAGAAGTGATGACGAATGAGGTGGAAGAAGTAGAAGGAGGTGTAAAAGGAGAAGAAGAAGCTGTGAAAGGAGAAGATAAACTAGTTCAATGCAACAAGAAGACGGACAGTGTGGAGACAAATCTGACTGAAACTTGTCAAAAGTATAAATCCGAGAAAAATATGAAAGTAGTGGAGCAAACCGTTATAGGGGAAAAAATTCATTCTTCCCCAGCTGTCAGTAATGCATGTAAACCTTGAAGGTCTGCATTCTTCTGATAAAAATTCTTGTAGGAGAATAATGTTGTAAATAATATTGAGACGCAATAAAGATAAAATTTGGTGAGTTTTTTATTGCTTGTACTTTGTTTGAGATGATGTTAATGTTTGTCTTATATTTTTCTGATAATGGATAGTGTAGATCCACTACACAGTACAAATTTATACAGTAAAGCTGCGTTTACACCAAAGTTTTCAACAAAATGATTATTTTTCCGTCCTTAGATTTATAGATTCTATTAGATTGAACGGAACTTGACAAACACATATGTTCATCATGTGTATGATAAGTTATGTTCAATCTAATAGAATCTAAAAGGACGAAAAAATAAACATTTTGTTGATAACTTTGGTTTAAACACAGCTTTAAGCTGGGTTTACACCAAAGTTATTAACAAAATGTTAATAACTTAATCCTTATAGATTCTATAAGATTAAACGGAACTTGACAAACACATATGTTCATCATATGTATGATAAGTTATGTTCAATCTAATAGAATCTATAAGGTTCTAGCTATTAACATTCTGTTATTAACTTTGGTGTAAACGCAGCTTTAATGTACTTGACACAAAGTAGGTCCGATTGGAAAATGCCTGTACCTGTTTTTAAAATTACAGAAGTGGCATAGACAAGCTATAATTTGAATAAAATAAGTTCAGGCTAATAATAAAACAATGGAATATTGTCTGAAAATATCAGGATTTTTTTTTAAGTTACAACCATGTTTCAACACCTATGGTGTTATTTTAATTTTTAATAAATTCTATATATTTTTGGACAATAAATCTAGGTGTTTTATTATGGCCTCATTCAACTGGAGAATTTTAAAATGCATCATTTATAATTACCACAAACAATAAAATTGTGTAGTTTGGTTGAATGGTATAACCTGCAATACCTTCAGCTACAGTATTAACTTCTTATTTTTGAAACTCCAAAAGAATTTGGAAAATAGGACCACAAGTTAAAAATGCAATGGTACAGACTGAAGCTGGGTTTACACCAACGTTATAAACAAAATGTTAATAACTTAATCCTTATAGATTCCATTAGATTGAACATAACTTATCATACACATGATGAACATATGTGTTTGTCAAGCTCCGTTCAATCTAATAGAATCTATAAGGATTAAGTTATTAACATTGTGTTAATAACTTTGGTGTGAACGTAGCTTTACCTACCTTACTGCTTCATCTTTCAAATTATATCATCATCCATCTCTTCACCCAGGCACAAGCCTGGAGCTCATGTGAGCATCACCCTCAGCAAACAAATATTTTTCTTAAATATATTATAAAAGCAGAGAATAGCTATACATAGAATAGATTGTTTATCCTATGGTAATAGCCAAAAGCCAACGGGCTTGCATCATATATGCCACTGTACCTCTTTTCACAGGCATTATTATTCATTTATTGATATTTTCACAATATTCTATTCACTTTAATTTATTCATTTATCAATTTATTCACGTTTTTTATGTTGCAATAAACGACAAAGCATTCAAATTCGGCCACAATCCTTAAATATTCCTTTCATATATGAATAGTTCCGCTCAACATTTTAAATAGGACCTGGATCATAAAAAAATTGAATCCTTGAAAATTCAAATTAAAATTGAAAGTTTTTCAACGGCTATCAACCTATGTCATGGGACCATATAAGGTGTTTGCCAGGCGATTACAGAATCGGCAGGGCAAGAAGCTCTCCGATTGTCTGACCTTGTTGCCTCATAAACGCCTAATAGGTATCGACTTATCTGAATGAAATGCCGGTACGAGTAATTATTACACACACATCGATCTTTGGACGTACAATTTTTTGCCATCCTTGAATTCTATTAGATTAAACATAACTTGCCAAAAAGATGATGTGCCTACGTGTTCGTCAAGTTCTGTTTTATCTGTTAGATTTCTTAAGGACGGCGAAAATTCCAGCCTCCAAAAGTCGATGTGGTTGTAACTCTTATGTCTAACTTTGATTCATGCGATTGGTGCATCTCAATACACTGTGGCCCGATTAATTTTAATCGTGATTAATTTCACGAGAACCAATCAGAGAAGGCTTTTTCGAAAAGAATGCTTCTCGTGAAATTAATCACGATTAAAAGTTGATCGACTTCTGTGCAACGGAACATGTGAGTCCAATGTGGTCTCACAGGTCAGTTAAGTGATATTCAAATCGAATTTAAAATTCAAGAAATTTCAAGAACATCTCATGCATCATGCAAATGCAGTTGAAATCATGCAAAAAGCGGCATTCCATGCAGGAATGTTGTTCTTTTCATTAATAAACATAATTTTTATCCATTTTTTATTATTCACTTCGGGAATTGCAGCTAATTTGAAAATACAGCTAAACAAATTCAGATAAAAATACGTACTCATTTTCAAATCTGTTCAACGCTACAATTTTTTCAAACTTTAAAACTCTTTAAAATTCTTGAATTTCTTAAAATGGTTCAACCATCACACTCAAACGTACAGAAAAAAATTGCCAAACATCATTGTGTTTAATCTGATTATATTTCAATAATAACTTATGTAGGTATTCTATATATTTTCTATTTTATAACATGGAAATTACAATGTAAACTCTATATAATTGAATTTGATAACATTGAGAATACATTAAATTTAACAAAAATAATCTGATAAATCATATTCATCTAAAAATAAGCTTTTACAAAATTCCAAACATTTTTTTATCAGTTTTACATATTAGATAAATTTCAAAATCCCAACATACTTATTGTCTGGAGACAATATCATACCAACTTCCACATTTGTCATTCAAATTTCTCTAGTCGATTATGAAATGGTTGAACAAGATAAATATTACTGTTGAAAACTTAAACCAAAAATAGCAATTTGTTAAGTTTACAAACCATTTAAAACATAAAATAAATTACCGCAATAAAGTTATTAAACGATAATTGCTATATTTTAAAAATGTACGGTTATATGATATATGGAAATATCATTCCTAAAACAAATTGTAGCATTTCAACAAAAAAATTAAACAAAAAAGTACAGTATTTTGATTATAAATTGAAAATTTTGTATAAATGCTCCTGCTACTCACATCAAACTCTCCCCAAATTTACAGAAATTTTGTCAATTACTTTTTCTGGTGGTTCACAATTTTCCAAACAACTCAAGAGAAATCACTTGAATTTTCAAAGACCACTTCAACATTTTGACAAAATTTCAATTTCCAACGTCATCTCTACCCACACTCGCTCTATGCAATAACATTGATGCATAAACAACCCTGATTAAAATATGATTATGTTCTTACAAAAATTAATATATTATTCATCTACTACTGGCGTAGTGAACTGAACATTATCTATCCTCAAAATCTTTAAAATTGCAAGAAAAACTCAATTACATCTGCTCATTAAAACAATTAAATTTCAGATTTGGAACGATTATAACATCGATAATGATTATTTATATCTTGGTTATACATTAAGAAAATACGAGAGTGTGCTACTCCATTTAGGCCATATTTATGTAATAAATTATATATCTATGTCAAACCATACAGGTTACAAATAATATTGTATTCATTCTGAACCATAGAGGCCGTATTAGGATATAATATGCTTATAAATTGACAACAATTAAGCGAAAAATACTTTTTTCTCTATCAATATTATTACAAGAAACATCCCCAGAGAACAATTCCTCCACCGTTATAATTTTAAAATTTTTTTTTTCATTTTTTTCAACTTTAGTGTTTAAAAAAACTCATTATTGTCAACTCTTCAGTCTATGACCAGAAATTATAAGAAACATCCAGGCTGGCTATTCGTATACAATGAGTGAATATTATGATAATTATTTATTCATCTTCTCAAATTGCTATTAATATGATTGATATTGTAACACAAATAATCTGCAATTATTTGCTACACACAAAAATACATTTCACAAATTCTGATATCTATTTAAATAGGTATTAATAATTATTATTTCTACCGCAGGTAGTAGCACTGATCTCTTCTCAACAATAATTATTAATTATTCTGTATCAATCAATGATGATGAATTACGATAGTTGTAACAATTATAATGGATAATTATTTCATAAAATATCAAAAACATAAATTAAACAATAAATTTGTCTATATCTAAGATATACGAATTTCACATTCATAAAAAAGTAAAAAAACGAAAAAAAGAAACTATAAAAGTGGAATTAATATTCAACTTAACAGACTAGACATCACCAGTCGATTTCATAGTTTCTACAGCAAAAACAATTAACTTAAAGCAGTTCAATGAAAATACAAATTGATTAAGTTAATAATAGTTCAGGCTTTAGGTAGACGAGAGGCACGGTTATTAATTATTATCAATAGTTTAAGATTAAGACTTAGAATGATAGCGTAAGTTCGTTTAGCATATATTAAAAGCAATAACTATGCTAAATCAGTCTTACAAGTTACAAAATTTCCCAAGTCGTTCTCATTCTTATTATAAAATCTGCCACCGCCTCCTGTGCTCCGTCTGCCACCGAATGAATCTGCTTAGTAGTTCATTCCATGTTGCCTCTGTAAACAAAAATAAATAAATAAAATAGAATAGGATAGGCGTACAATAGTCACACAGACAAAAATAAAATAAAGCGATTCACTGAAGTCAATATAGAGTCTGGACTCAAATCACGATGAGCTTCAACAAAACAAGAGTTCTATACATGAGTAGATATAGCCTATATGAATACATTTAAAATGAATCATAAAAAAGATGAGCTATCCATACTCGAATCATACCATTCTTGGAGTGAATAGAGTGGTTTGGCTTTCAGGCAACATTATAGTTTTAAATTTTCTAAAACTAGGTAAAATTTCTAGCATCTAATGGTACCTAACTTATTAAATAATTTCATTACTCATATAATCCTATTCTATACTATTAAACGAGCAATTTCTGTTTATATGTTTGTACGGTATTTCACCGGATCTCGAAAACGGCTCTAACGATTCTCACGAAATTCAGAACATAGTAGGTTTATAATATAACAATTCGATTGCACTAGGTCTCATCCCTGTGAAAACTCGCTGGGAGACATTGAAAGGATAATTATTATTCATCCTTGGAAAAACAGCTGATAATAGTAGTTATTTCGTCGTCTGTTGATGATGGAAGTGAGTGAGCGAGTTCATGTGTGTGGGACTGTGTCAAAATTTTGTGGGGCTGTGACTCAGCTGTTGAAATTTTGTATCATTCAATCAGGTACCACTTATGGCCGGTTGCAAAAAAGCCGGGTTATTTTCAATCCTGATTAATTCCAGTAGTTCCATCTTTTTGGAATGGTCTTCTCTGATTTGGTTCACGTGAAATTAATCTGGATTAAAATTTGACCAGCTTTTGTGTAACCGGGCCTTTGTGAGGGAAATTTTTGTATTCCTCTGGGAATTAATCTCAATTAACTGTGATTAGGTAGAACATTTCTGTATGAAATATGAATGTTATTATAATTTCTCCTTTCGTAATAAATTTTTTATGCTTTTGTACTCGAGAGCGAAGCTCGGTCCCCGATATCCAAAGTTCATTAGAGTCTTAGTCAATCAAGCTTGTTTTACCTGCAAACTGATACATATATAGTGATGTGACTATGAATATCACTTCTTTGCATTAATTTATCTACATTACCTTTAGCAATTATCAATTTATTCACTCATTTTTTGTCATTAAATTTATGATTAAATAAATTAATTTAAAAATCAAAACACACAGAATTCTATAAAAATATAACATGAATAAGATGTCACATCGCAAAATGAACTATATAGTGGGAGCCACGTTATAATAGCAGTGGAGAAAGATAAAAGACCAGCGTTGCCGATTCTCTGCCTTGACACTGCCTCCTTTTACCGGTATATCTGATGTCATATCAACTGTTGACTCTTGTGAGAATAACCAATTCTATTTGTCAAGAGAAATATATTTTTCAATAATTTAATAAGAGATTTTCGTGATTGAGATGAAATATTTTAATTAGGCTAATTATATTTTTCTACAGTGTTATGTCATAAACAGTTCTGGCAGCGTTGCAGTAGAGCTAGAAAAGGATAGAGCTATCTGCTTTGTGGAATGATAGACAAGGATAGCAACACCGATGTAAAGCAAATGAATGACGCCATTATAACAGAGAGGAAGAGCAGGAGGCTAATAATATTATGAATGGTGATGAAGCATCATTCGAATTATTATAGAATGCTTAATATCTGATGAGAAATCACACATAGTGGGCCATATGAATAAAGTTGAGCATTTGCTTATACTTCTAAAATATCGAGCATTTGCTTCATTTTCTATGAATAAACGTGAGCAAAACCTTTTGCTCATGCTCATCAAAAAAATAGTTTGAGCATTTGCTCAAAAGTAAAAGCTTTTGCTCAAAATTGTATGTATAAACTAGAGAATTTGCTCAACTTTTGAAGCAAATGCTTCAAAAAAGGTGAGTCTAGTCTAGAGCAGCTTATCACCATTTGCTCATAGTAAAATGGCTCAACTAATTCGTATGAGGAAGAGGAAACTATACCAGATACGATCACAACCAATAGTTGAGAACTATAAAACTCTTTTAGATTCAACCATGATATATATCACCATTATTACTACAAAAGAATAAATACAAAAGATAGCTTACCTGTTATAAAGATAGCCATCACAAAATAGGAGATAGGCATTTAAGAAGATGAGAGTGTGGAAGATTATAAGAAGGCTATTGATATTATAAGAGTATGCTGAAGATTGTTATAGAGATGACATTTTTTCACGCTATTATTTCAAAATTCTAAACTCAACTAACCTAAAACTCTATTCATAAATAGAAAACAGAGCAGACGACGCAAACACAAGCGGTGCACCTTGCATATTTAGCGCTTCCGTGAGCTATAAAAACAAACTAAGGCTACAAAAGCGAATCAGCTGATGAAAAATCTCTAAAATACGTGAGCATTTTGCTCCAGAGTTCAGGAGCATAAGGTAAGAGTATAAGGTAAAGCTTATTCATATAAAAATGAGCAAATGCTTTTGCTTCTACCTTTTGCTCATGAGCAAAACCTTATGCTCCATGCTCTTGCTCATGAGCATTTGCTCTGGTTTTATTCATATGGGCCATTATGTATGATTTATTTTCTTTATTTATCTACAAAGGCAACTCTTCACAAGTATTTCAAACCCAGGTGATGAGGGAATGAACAATAATACAGTACAGATAAAAAATGGAATTAACTGGTTCGAAATCCACCTAAAACGATAGGTTATTCATTTATCTCTCATTATGATCCGCCTCATTAGTCATTACCCACACACAAGCCTACAGCTCATGTGGACATCATCCTCAGCAAAAAAACGTATAAAAATACAAAGACCCGGTTGCACAAAAGCCGGTTAGATTTTAACTGTAATTAAATTTACGAGAACCAATCAGAGAGTGTCTTTTTGTAAAAGACGCAGCTTTTCTGATCTTGATTCTCGTGGAATTAGTCACAATTAAAATTCAACCGGCTTTTGTGCAACCGGCACAAATACTTTCTTATATAAACTGAAATACTTTTTCAATAAAAACAAATAGAATTTAAAACATCCAAAAACCAACCTGATACCATCAGCGCCACGCCCCAGAGAGGGCGACGGATACTTCCAGTAATTGTTGTTGACGTTGACGTTTCCACCAGACGACAGTGACGCATTCAGACTGCCCGACTGTGATGTCACACGAGGGCGCACCGGAGTGTTGGTCTTCGAGTTGCGCATCAGAGGCTGGTGCTGGGTGCAGCCGTTATTCTTGTGCCAAAGTTGCCAGCAGTTGTGACAGAAGTAGCGGAAGCAGACGATCGCCTGTACAACACGACAAGCACATCATTAATATGCATGATAAATAGTGAAACAAACATTATATATTGACACACACCTGTACAAAACGACAAGCACATCATCAATATGCATTATAGATAGTGAAACAAACATTATAATTGTCACAAACCTGTACAAAACGATAAGAGCATCATAATATGATATAAATAAACATGATAAATTGTGGAACAAACATTATGTATTGTCACAAACCTGTACAAAATGACAAGCACATCATTTATTGCCACAAGAATAAAACAGAATAGAAATGTATTAGTAATTAATACTTAAAAAGCGTACAAAACGACAAGCACATCATTATTGCCACAACAATAGAACAGAATTTAATTTTATTAGTAGTCATTTTATGTTTACAAAAACTACATCGAATTAATGAGATTAACACTGAGATTCATGTGTTCAGAATAGATAAATACAGATATGAAATTTACAGATGGAATTAAATAGAGAATGCATTTATTCAAATGCTAATTAATATATAATTATTATTTAACGGAAATCCTAAATAAATGCTGTAAATCACCCCGAAGACTTCTAATTTTTGGATAGTAGTTCTCATCGAATTTCCATCTAGCTTTTAACCCTGTTGTCAATGTCTGCAGTAGCAGAAGTCTTCGGGGTGATTTACAACATTTATTTAGGATTTTCGTTAAATAATAATTATATATGAAATTATTGACAAGTCATTCAAAACATATATAGTTCACAAGTTATTCGATTGTATTATATTGTTCATAATATTCGATACCAACGATATTATTCCAAGAGAAATGGTACCCAGTCTACAATCTTACAATTCCTTGAGAATTATGACAAATCTACAATAAAATCTGATAAAGGAGAACTGAACATTGAAACAGTTGAAGATTATCTGTCAATGAAGAAGATGAAGATCGACTCATCTGCTTTGATCTTTTACACAGCAAACACATTATTTCCACAACAATCGTACAATCTCTATATATAAAAATCTGGTGTGGTACACTCACACAACTTTCCTTGCTCATTGAACTATTTAAAATTTTACATCTATTTTCGCTTAAAAACCTTTCCCCTTATTTTGATCAAATATTTCTCTTGTAAAAAAAACATCCACGGAACAAAGTGCCCTTTTTATAACGCCTACCTTAAAATTTCCAATATAGTTCGCTAAATAAACCTAAGCCTCAATATCAAACGAGAATAATTTAGGAGAAAAACATAATGACGATTGACGGCAACATATTCGCAACTACGATCAGACTACTGTATATTATGTGTATATACAATTGTTTTCAGAGTACTTTTTCCTTTATTTAAATATTGTGAAATTCGATGTTTTTTTTTGAAATTCGTCAAAACAGCTGTTCTACAGATGAAATATCTTGACTATGACTGTGTTCTTTTTATAAACTGCTCTACCTACCCACGGTATATGGAAGAAGAAAAAGTAAAAACCGTGTTCCTACCTACCTCATGCACGAGAAGGAGGTTACAAAGTCCATTTCTCAAGGATTGGGTGGACCCCCCATTAGTACCCCAGGAAAAAGACTCATGTCAGTTGATAGAGCTAATAAATAACTATACAGGGTATGGATTTGAAAAAAATCGTTAGAGCCGTTTTTGAGAAAATCGTGAAAAACATGGTTTTTTAGTAACTGTCATTTTTCTCAAGAATATTACGGAGCTCCTGCAATTTTCACAGAAATGAGACTCATGTCAGTTGATAGGGCTTATAAATAGCTATCCATGGTATAAATTTGAAGAAAATCGTTAGAGCCGTTTTCGAGAAAACCGTGAAAAACATGGCTTTTTAGTCATTATCCGCCATTTTTCTCAAGAATATTACGGAGCTCCTGAAATTTTCCCAGAAATGAGACTCATGCCAGTTGATAGGGCTTATGAATAGCTATCTATGGTATAAATTTGAAGAAAATCGTTGGAGCCGTTTTCGAGAAAACCGTGAAAAACATGGTTTTTTAGTCATTATCCACCATTTTTCTCAATAATATTACGGAGCTCCTGAAATTTTCCCAGAAATGAGACTCATTTCAGTTGATAGGGCTTATAAATAGCTATCCATGGTATAAATTTGAAGAAAATCGTTAGAGCCATTTTCGAGAAAAACGTGAAAAACATGGTTTTTTAGTAATTATCCGCCATTTTTTCCGCCATCTTGAATTGAATTGTATTGAATTTCTTATTGTCGGGTCCTCATGGTATAAGGACCTTAAGTTTAAAATTTCAAGTCAATCGGTTAATTAGGAATGGAGTTATCGTGTACACATACACACACACACATACACACACACACACACACATACACACACACACATACACACACACACATACACACACACACATACACACACACACATATATACACACACACACACACATACACACACACAGACCAATACCCAAAAATCATGTTTTTGGACTCAGGGGACCTTGAAACGTATAGAAAACTTGAAATTGGGGTACCTTAATTTTTTTTGGAAAGCAATACTTTCCTTACCTATAGGGCAAGGAAAGTAAAAATGAATGAGTTTGTTTGCTCCCTATAGACTCGGAAACTACTTGACAGAGCGGCATGAAACTTTGGGGATATGTTGTGTGAATATATGGGGATAGTTTCTGACCAGAAATTTTGATAGGGGGGCTAATAATAATGATTATATATTAATCCATTTTACAGACCTATGTTTTCGAAATTGTCGGCCGAGCGGCTAGCGGAGAACGAGAAGATCATCATGATTTAAGATCATGTTGTGATAATATGATTTAGCACCTAAACTTACCAGCTGTAATAAGCACATCACTCTGTGATAGAATTGTTCACTGGTATTAAAACGGTAGTTTTAAGCACATAGGAAGTCTGTATTGAGATGTAAATAAAAATATTTATTGTAAATAAATAAATTTCATGATGCACCAAATAAAGTCAAGCGTGACATGAGATACATTGACTTTTTGGCGGTACGAATTTCGCTGGGTAAGCACGTTCCTTATAAAATAAACCAAATTAAAATAAAATCGTATGCAATAAAACTGAACATAGAAACAGATGACGATATTTTGTTATGCTCCTACAAAATTTGTAGAATTTCTTGTTATTTAATAACAATGAGAAAACAAAAATGAAATTCATTGCAAAAATATCTTTAGTGCTTGTCATGCAACCTGAAGAGCAGAATTTTTATTAAACAGTTTTTATTATTCATCTGGATTTCAATAGCGTTAAGAGCTACAATCTAGTGACAAAAACTAGCCATTAAAATACCAAAAAGAGTAATATGGTTTTCTACTACCTTGCAGAAATAGGGCCCCTGCAGGGTATGGCAAAGGCTGCACTCAGAATCTTCCAGGTAGGGGTCAACTTGGACCTAAGAAAACAAAAAATCAAAAATAATAGTTATGGTTTGTTATATAACTATAATAATTATAGTAATAGACTAAATGTAGTAATAAAAATCACGCAAATTGATAATAAATTACTGTCACCAATGAATTGATAAACTATACGTTATAATGGCAGTTATAATGTCCACGTTATAATGGCAGTAAGTTATTATATCAACAAGTATGACAGTATAACAAGTGTGGCTGTAATATAACAATCGTAATACCCATTGACGGCTCAAATTAAATATTCAGGCGAGATGGAACTTCTGTCAGCGACTCCCCACCAATAAAAACCATAAGAATATTATTATTATAATTCAGATGCTTCAAAACCGAACATAGAAGAAATATTTCACATTATTGTCACTTAACTTTTTATTATTAACTTTTCTAAGCTCATCAGCGCCACCACTGAGTCAAACCACTCCCTAATAACTACCAATTTCGTCTATGTTTTGAAGCATCTAAATATTTGAAAATCCACTTTTTGAAAATAATTGAAGACTGAAAATTTTGTGAAGTGAACAACTACAAGACATAACCTATTTTGGACTATGTGTAACAATATCTGAATTTGGGAGGGGAATAGCACAATGTTACCTTATTTTCTCTCACTATCATTTTTGTAAAAATAATTGAGGACTCAAAATTTTGTGAAGTTCAAGAACTTCAACACAACCTATTTCTGACTGTGTCATCTAAATTTGGGAGGAGAATAACACAATGTTACCGTACCTTATCTTTTCTATCCCTATCATTTTTGTTAAAATAATAATTGAGGACTCAGAATTTTGTGAAGTGCACAACTACAAGACTAAACCTATTTCGGACTATGTGTGACCTTTTCTAAATTTGGGAGAGGAATAGCACAAGGTTACCTTATTTTTCTCTCCCTATCATTTTTGTGAAAATAATTGATGACTGAAAATTTTGTGAAGTAAAGAGCTACAAGACTTAACCTATTCAGACTAATTATGACCTTATCTAAATTTGGGAGAGGAATAGCACAAGGTTACCTTATTTTTTCTCTCCCTATCAAATGAAATCAAATGTTTCATTATTTTGATTGACATCATCGCACAATAGACGACAATAATTCTTTCTTACTGTCTTTATTGATTGATACAATAAGTACTACCGTACATCATCAAATTGATAGGGAGAGAAAAATAAGGTAGCCTTGTGCTATTCCTCTCCCAAATTTAGATTATGGTTGCACTTAGTCCGAAATAGGACTAAGTCTTGTAGTTGTTCACTTCACAAAATTTTCAGTTCTTAATTGAAAACATTTTGATGATGCACTTTTTGTCTGAATGAATGAATAAAGAATAAATAACTAATTAAAAATATTGAATAAAAACACAAATCTGTTGTCAAGTTCTACACTGTTTTATTTAGTACACGACCAAGGTTTCGTGACCACACCGGTCACATTTTCAAGTTGACAGTCAACTAAGTTGACAGTCAACTTGAAACTGAGTTGACAGTCAACTTGAAACTGAGTTGACAGTCAACTTGAAAATGTGACCGGTGTGGTCACGAAACCTTGGTCATGTAACTTACTAAATAAAACAACAGTGTAGAATTTGACAACATATGTGTTTTTATTCAATTATGGAACGGTACTACAGTATTGACAATGACTCAGTCGAATAATTAAAAATTAGTTGAATATTTTCAAACTCACCGTCTTGGCGAATTTTGGAGTCTTTATCTCAACAAATTCGGCATTGACAGCGCGCATGTAACTGCTTCGGTTGTTGAACATGACACGGGCTGAGCCGATCGGATACTTGTATTTGTCAGTATCAATTCCTGAAATCAAACATAAATCAGTTAACAATCATATTCATTTTGAAATACATATGAGAGCACATTTGTGAGGCCAGCTATGCTGTATGGAACAGAAACATGGCCCATTTCAAAGAAACAGGAACGAAATATGGAAGTGACTGAGATGAGAATGTCAAGATGGATGTGTGGGGTTACAAGAAGAGATAAAATAAGAAATGAATTGATCAGAGGCACTGTAAAAGTTGGACCACTGGGAAAGAAAATGCAGGAGACAAGGATGAGGTGGTTTGGGCATGTACAGCGACGGGAGGAGGATTATGTTGGACAGGATTTGGTTTTGGATGGTGTGAGAGGACGAGGTAGACCTAGGATGAGGTGGGGAGATAGAATAGTGGCTGACTTGTGAGAGAGGAAGCATTGCATAGGGCTTTGTGGAGAGGCATACCAAGAGGAAGGAATGCCGACCCCATTTAAATGGGATAAGGCACAGCCAAAGAAGAAGAAGAAAGCCATAATTTTGATAATTATTATTTTCATTTCATTTATTGTATAAAGCACTATAATCATAATATATTTATTATAGAATATATAATTTATTATGACATTGGGTGGAAACTAGGCTGAGCCTGTACTATTTCTCTCCAAAAATTTAGATATAATCATAATGTTGTCTTAAAGTTAAGGTTTTGTAATCACACATTGCTTCTTTACTTGATTTTTGGTCCAGAAATAAAATTATTTGAAAATTTTGAAGGTTGACGTAATACTCTAAATAAATCACAGAATGTATCACAATAAATTAAAAACTTGAGAAATATTGCATTTAAAAAAATGAATACAAAATCACAAACCTACTCACTATTAAACGAAAATCTCAATTATATGCTGTAAATAGTTAATATTATTCATTAATTAGCATTTGAACAAATGCAAAATCCAATTTATTTCCATAATTTGGATTTTCGTTAAGTAATAATTATAGAAGTAATTTCTCACTTGATACATGAACAAATAAAACAAATTTAGATGCGCTATAACAAGTATTGAAATAAATGGAAGTCTCTTTGAGAAGAAAAATACCAAATAAAATCACATTTTCAGAAAACAGATGAAACATTGAAAAGGAATAAATATAGCAAATATAAGAATAAATAAAAGCCTCTCTGAGAAGAAAAATACGAAATAAAAACACATTTTTGGATAACAGCTGAAACATTAAAGAGGAATAAAATTCCCAATAAAGTGGAATCCCTTATCAAAAATAATTTTTACACTGACAGAGTTCATCTCTTGTCCTATTTTTATGACTTGATCTGTTAAATTCATTGTAAAAAATCAATAAGAGTTATTGTACTGTATATTGTAAATATAATATTAAAATAAATCCACTATCAAACTTACAAAATGATTGAAAATCTGGAATCAAATATTAATTCATGAATTTAGTTTAGATTACAAATCACAGGGTTCATAATTGATTTTGATTTTATTCAATGACATAGAAAGGGAATGTTTTCAAAAATAATCGAAAGTACTGTGTCGCAAAGTAATTGAAAGCTACAATCTATTTTCTCCATCAAACCAATTAATTTTTGGAAATAAGGCAGCAGAAATGCCTTTATAGTATAACTGTTATTTTTACAACAACAAGAGACAATAAACACTATTTCGCGTTTTTGATGTAACATTCCTATCCTTCAAAATGTGGCCTAATTGAAAAATTAAATTAGGTAAAACTCCGCCACGGGCGCTTCCTATGTTTTTGAAAATTTCCTCTCCAGTTGAAAAATCTTCAGTTTTTGAAGATTAAATCTCCTCAACCATAGCGATTTGAGTATATACTCAATTTATCAGTGAGAAAATATATATTAATTGTATGTATTGTCTATGAATAAATAATTTATACCTGTGTAGATAACTCCCTGAAAGAGTTTATCAAAAACGTTGAAAAGGAACTCGGCATGCATGACTCCATGAAGTGCTCCGACAAAAACCGTGAACTTCGGATCGAACGTCGCCTGCGATGATTTTGTGTGACTGCTGTCGTTGGTCGCCCACGGGATCACCTGCACCTATCGACAAAATCCAAAAATTCAACAAATTTTCAAAAAACTATCAGAAATACATGCAGGACGACCACGGCACGGATTCACTTGCAACACACAAAAAAAACTTCAATCATCTTACATCAGGCATTACCCATCATCAAGACTATAGTGAAGAGAAAAGATAGCTTAAGAAAGATATCCCATAGTGTTGTGTGTATCGGGTTAATGATGAGTTGAGATGATACTGTATCATATTGTGTTGATACTGTATCATGTGAGGTGATACTGCGTATCATTCATAGAGATAACATCATAGAGAAAAAATAGCTCAAGGAGATATCCCATGGTATAGGTAGCTTATGCTTCAAATTTCAAGCCCAACTTTTTGTTAGCGTAGAGAAAAGATGGCATAAGAAGATATCCTATGGTATAATATATAGAGGTAGCTTATGTTCCAAATTTCTAGCCGAGTTTTTGTTAGCTTAGAGAAAAGATATCATAAGAATAAGATATCCTATATAGTGTATTGTAATAATAATAATCGCCTTTATTGGTCAAATATAAAACAATTTGTTACAATAATATTTCTATATAAGTATTACATTACTGGCATTCGCCCCATGGATAAGATCCGTCCGGGGGGAGAGGAGAAAGATAATTTTTTTCCCTTTTTTGAGTTGCAAAAAGTTAACAATGCTACATTAATTATATTTAAACGATATATATAGTGTATTGTATATCAAGTTGAGATGATACTGTATCATATTGTGGTGATACTGTATTATGTGTGGTGATACTGTATCATTTTGTGATGATACTGTATCATTTATGGAGATACCATAGAGAGAAGATGGCATAAGAAAATATCCCATGATATAGGCAGTTCATGTTCCAAATTTCAAGCCAAATTTTTGTTAGAATGGAGAAAATATAGCATAAGAAGATATCCCAAGGTTTTGTATCAAGTTGAGATGCTACTGCATCATATTGTGTTGATACTGTATTATGTGTGGTAATACTGTATCATTTTGTGGTGATATGTATCACTCATGGTGATGCAATAGAGAAAAGATAGCATAAGAAGATATCCCATGGTGGTGTGCATCATGTTGAGATGATACTGTATCATGTGTGATGATACTGTATCATTTCGTGGTGATATGGTGATACTGTATCATTTTGTGGTCATACTGTATCATTCATGGTGATGCAATAGAGAAAAGATAGCATAAGAAGATATCCCATGGTGTTGTGCATTATGTTGAGATGATACTGTATCATGTGTGATGATACTGTATCATTTCGTGGTGATACTGTATCATTTTGTGGTGATACTGTATCATTCATGGTGATGCAATAGAGAAAAGATAGCATAAGAAGATATCCCATGGTGTTGTGCATCATGTTGAGATGATACTGCATCATATTGTGTTGATACTGTATCATTTCGTGGTGATACTGTATCATTCATGGAGATACCATGGAGAAAAGATAGCATAAGAAGATATATCCCATGATATAGGTAGTTTATGATCCAAATTTCAAGCCGATTTTATGTTAGCATAGAGGAAATATAGCATAAGAAGAAATCCTATGATATAGATAGTTTATGTTCCAAATTTCGAGCCGTTTTTTTTTGTTAACTCAAGCTGATTACTGTCGACCACTGTCTATTATTGATGATTATTTTTGTTGGGGTGAGAGTGTAAGAACAGCACAGTATGAGAGACTACCAGCGTCACATAGCTTCACCAAAAACAACTACTTGGACTATCGGCTTCAGTTGACGTTAAAATTTGGACATAAACTCTCTATAGTGGGGTCCACGTTATAATGACAGTGGATAAAGATAGAAGAATAGCGATGCCGATTCTCTGCATTAATTAATTATATTTCTACACTGTCAAAAACATAATTGTCATCGTTGTGGACCTAGAAAAGGATAGTACCACCGGCTTTGTTGAATGATAGACAAGGATAGCAAAACCAAAGTTGATCAAATACTGTCATTATAACGTGGACTTCACTATATACCTTTGGAATATCTTCTCATGCTAACTTTCCTCTATGGTATGAGGTAGAAGAAAGGAAAGCGTAGAAATTTTGATACATGCAACATTTTCAACACTCTCAGACATATACCTTCTCTGATACACTCCACCTTCGCCGCTCCACTAATAATAAAAATGTCCTCACCCTTATGAAGTAACTTATGTTGCCTTAAAGCTGACGGTAGATTGAAGTTGTGATGGTAGATGGTAGGGTGAAAGTTATGAGGTAGACGAAAGCGTATAAATTTTGAATGTGCTCAAGTATAGGTATCACTTAAGTACCTAACAGGAAAATCGCCAAAATACCGGGTGTCTATAAATGAATATCGGGGTTTTAACGCTTTATAAGATTTATTACATTATACTTACAGTTATAAATGATATGTCAAATGAAAGAGCAACTCAGACAGTTTTACATACAAGCTTACAAGTGTTCTATGTGAGCACCATTTGACACACGGCACACATCAAGTCTATAGCCGAGTTCTTCCCAAACGTTGAGTAGTGTGTGTCTTCTGTAATTGTTGCAACAGCTGCTTCAATCCTCTTTCGTAATTCAAGGAGGTCAGCTAGTAACGGAGACACATACACACGATCCTTGATGAAACCCCAAAGGTAAAAATCGAATGGCGTTAGGTCGAGTGACCGTGGAGGCCACGCATAGCAAGCTACAGATTCAGTCTTTGCAAACTGTAAACCACAAAACTCTATCTCTTTACTAGTCGCCATCTTTGCTATACCGCATTCTAGCGGATCGCCGCGGAAACATTTCACGCACATGCGCACTGGTGCCAACAAACAAAAACTGTTTGAGTTGCTCTTTCATTTGACATATCATTTATAACTGTAAGTATAATGTAATAAATCTTATAAAGCGTTAAAACCCCGATATTCATTTATAGACTATATATTTATAGACTAAATATATTCATATTTAGACATTTATATCTGCAATATATTCCCGATATACATGCAAAGCATCCTTGGAATCATTTGTTCCCAACGAAACAAAATGCAAACTCAACAAAACCAAATGCAAACTCAAAAAAAATGCGACCTTGCCTTATCGGAATATCTGTATCCGAGGTTCTCTAACGGCCAGGCAATCACTTGGGTCTAACAGAAAAAAATTAGGAAAAATACATAAAAGATCAGGAAAATACTTAACAAATTGAGAAAAATATGAAGCAAATAGGAAGAAATTGGGAAAAATACATAGCAAATTGAGAAAAATATGAAACAAATGGGGGAAAAAACATAAAAATTGGGAAAAATACATAGCAAATTGAGGAAAATATTAAACAAATAGGAAAAAACATAAAAAATCGGGGAAACTTTACAAATAAGGAAAACATACATAGCAAATGAGCAGGAATAACTAACTAGGAAAATAAATATAAATCATGGAAAACACATAACAAATTAGCAAAAATTAGAATGAATATTATCGCAAATAAATATCTATGAAACATGTGATATCTGTGTCTCTTGTGTCGAACAACAATAACTAGAAACTGAATATTGAATTATAGATCTCAAATTATTCGAGAAACAAATGTCTGGTTTCAAGGGAAACTAATGGAAAAATTCAATACTCAAGGTAACAACAGTTAAAAAACGGTATTAAAAAAAAGTTAATCCACTTTTTTCCATGTATTTCACACGACATGCAGTCAAATATTCAAGTGAATAATAAAATTATTTTATTTACTGACTGCAGTACGTTGAAAATGATCTCGAGACTGTCGAAAGTAGCCTACTACATTCATTAAGTGAAAGAATTTTATTATTTACTTTAATATTTGACTGCATGAAATACATAAAAAGTGTGTTAATTACATCGCAGCTCGGAATGGATCAAGAAACCATCATCTTTAAAAGTTAATGTCATAAAAATCAATGGAAAGTGAAACTAAAGGGATGAAAAGTTTGAATAATTTATTTTTGAATGAAATTTCTTCAAACAGTAGGTTTATTTTAAGATGGATTCTCACATAACAGTGAGAATGAACAGTGAAAATTTAATTCCCATAAGTTCAAATGGTATTATTCACGCTCACTTGGCCGGGCTGAGTGAATAGTCCAATTATAACTCATGGGAATTATATTTTCACTGATACTGTCACTGTTATGTGCGTATCCAGCTTGAAGAATTAAGGAAGCAGAAAATTAATCAAAAGTAAATAATTGAAAAACAAACGGCGCATGAAAGTAAAACAGAAAATTTTAAGCAGTGGGTGTAGAGATTTAAATATAATCTTTAATTGAGCTGTGTTAGAAAACCAGTAAAACGTAAAATGGGAGTGCCGGTTGCACAAAAGCCGGTTAAATTTTAACTAGTGATTAATTCACGAGAACCAATCAGAGGAGCCTTCCTATAAAAAAGGTTAAAATATAACCGGCTTTTGTGCAACCAACACTATATGTTGTATTTTTTCTATTAATGCGATATAATCTATATATATAAAAGCGAAATGGCACTCACTCACTGACTGACTGACTGACTGACTCACTCACTCGCAGAACTAAAAATCTACCGGACCAAAAACGTTCAAATTTGGTAGGTATGTTCAGTTGGCCCTTTAGAAGCGCACTAAGAAATCTTTTGGCAATATTTTAACTCTAAGGGTTGTTTTTAAGCGTTTAAAGTTCGTCTTTTAGCATGTATATTCTTCTTCTCCCAATCTCTTAATTATAATTGAGATTTCCATATCATATGTTACTATAGAACTATAATCTAGATAGAGTACCTCTTCGAAACAGTTGTTAACTGGCAACAAAATTAATAATTTTGTCAGGTTGGCATTAAGTTGAGTTGACTTTGTTAGGTTGGCACCAAGTTGAAGATTGAAATGCATTTATCGCGGAAAAATTGATTGGGCACTGCTACTTCAATCCTGGAAATATTATATTACTAGCCGTCAGGCTCGCTTCGCTCGCCATATCCGTTTAGCCAGACGTTTAGTCTGGACCCCCGACTGGATTGTCCTAACATATGATAAAAATTATCAAATGAAAAATGCTCCCATTCTTGGACGATCCAGTCGGGGGTCCAGGGGGCGGAGCCCCCTTTCTAGACGGATATGGCGAGCGAAGCGAGCCTGACGGCTAGTAATATATAAAATGACTGTAACAAATGTACTGTGGTTCTCGTGGAATTAATCACTAGTTAAAATTTAACCGGCTTCAGTGCAACCGGCACCATAAGCTATGTTGTATTTTTTCTATTGATGTGATATAATAATATATAAATGACTGTAACAAATAATGTACTGACCATCTTATTTTTGTACTTCTTCGATGATACGGGATAGAACAGCGTATCCGGTCCTTTGTTCAAGTCCTGACTGCACGCTGATAGTAATGCTTTCACCTAAAAAGCATACAAATAAACATTTTAAATCAACCACAAAATATGCAAATAAACATTGTGAATCAACCACAAAATATGCAAATAAACATTGTGAATCAACCACAAAATATGCAAATAAACAATCGATTAGTATTGTTGAACAATAAATGAATACTGAAATGAAATAAAAACATTCTTTATAAGGCAGAGTTGGGAATTTCAAGTCCTCTATACAATAGGCCTACTCAACCTCGACCAGACTGCATGGTACATCCTCCATCCCAGACTGTTCGCAAAGACTGTAGCTACTGCATCAGTTATCCTGGTTTTTAGTAGGGATGGGTATCGAAAGACAAAACATCGATGTTTTGAACATCGATGTTCTATTCTCCTAAATATCGATAAGTGAAAAACATCGAACAGTAAACATCGATGTTTTGAACATCGATGTTTTATTCTCCTAAATATCGATAAGTGAAAAACATCGAACAGTAAACATCGATGTTTTAAACATCGACGTGTTGCCGTACATTTTACGGAAGATTATTATATCCTGAGTAACTCAGATAGTGAAATCAATTTCCTTTTTCATGTTCATGTAAAAGAAAGGGACAGAGCTTTTAAAAAGTAGTTAACAATAAAGGAATATTATTGATTGGCAACAACGAAACTGAAAGTTACCTAATAAATTGTTTGTAGTTGTAGGTAATCAGACTCTACGTTATCAACGGAGATTGATATTTAATCAAATATAAAAAAGAAAATCCAATAATCTAAAATATTGTTTTATATATTTGAATATTTGTTTAGTATAAGAGAAATTAAGACGGTATTATTCTTTTGTCCAAATGTCGAAATACTTAAAAATACAAAAAAAAAACTCCTAAAGCGACTACAATTTTATCTGGAGCTATTGTTTCAATATTTTAACTGTTACTAACTGGAATTACAACAATTTTAGACTTAGTATTCAAGTAAAAGTATTTCAAATAATTGAAGTCAGGTTGTGACTAGAAAGATACATCAACTCTATTATAGTTCACAAGATTTGTCATCTTCATAGTTGAGTCAGAAACCTCTCGGGATATCCTCGAAGATTCTGTCTTGGGATTTCATCCTAAGCTAAATTTTAGCAATCTTTGTTACTCATAATCGTATTCATTCAATACCTGATAGTTTTATTTAGGAAATGAGAATGAATAGAGGTGTTTTTTTATGGCTATCTACACTCCATACTATACGAGGACCTCTACTCCAGAGCTAGATTAATAATTATTGGTATTAAACGTATGTTGAGGAAAGCACTTGTAATAAGAAAAACTCTTTCTTCCTAAGAAACAAAAAATCCGACCTCTTATTCAACTCTAAATGGGTATCTAACCTTGACAATGGCCACATTTATGTAAATCTTCAAGAGTATCCAACAGTCTCACATAAAAATACAGAGAGCCTGATTGAAAAATTCCTTTTTGTTGGGAAAAACATCGAATGACCGATGTCTAGGTAAAACCATCGATAAGTGAAAAACATCGAACAGTAAACATCGATGTTTGATGTTGAAACATCGATGTTTCTAAACATCGATGTATCGATACCCATCCCTAGTTTTTAGCTCCTCAATATCAAGTGCTAAGGAAGGAACATAAACACGATCTTTAACGTATCCTCACAGGAAAAAAATCACACAATGTTATGTCAGGAGACCGTGGAGGCCAGCAATGCATAGCCTTGCAGTCCTGTGCGCTCTATCCAACGTTGAGGCAGGCTGGTGTTGAGGAAATGGCGTACATCTTTGTGCCATCAAAAGGAAGGCACATAGAACACTTATACACATCATCATAAACTTGATACTTCTGTGAGTAATTTGATGTAAAATTTGTTTGTGTGCACCATTTTTTAAAATAAATATAACTGTTTATATTATGGCTCAACTACTGACATCTTGTTTAAATGTCAAAAGAAAGCAGTGAGAATAATTTGCCACAAGGCACTTCCTACTCCATGCAAATCATTATTTATTGAACTCGGACTATCAACACTGCCATCTTTGTATGTATTGTCAAGCTTGATTTCAGTGAAGGTTTTTTCAGTTACCTTGCTGTCAGCTGAAAATTACAAATTGATATTAGATTGTACTACATTCGAGGAAAGTATCTCCATCCTTGAAGGCATATTTATCAAGAAGAAAAGCGAAATCTTTACAAGGTACCTTCTCTCTATAAGAAAACAAAAACAAGGTGAGTCCATCGATAAGTTTTTCCTAAAACTGAAAGAACTCAGCCTAGAATGTAATTTTACAGCGATCTCTGCTACAGAGAATCGAGAGGAGCACATAAAAGAAGCATTGATTGCACGTTTATATTCATCCGAAATCCGCCAACGAATTTTAGAAAGCCCAGATATGTCTCTGCATGAAATTCTTAATCGTGCAAGAGCTTTTGAGTCTGCAAAAGATCAATCACAATGCTACAATAAATCTAATCCTCCATTTGAGCTTAATGCTTGCAATGATACAGAAAATGCATCAAATCTAATTCCTAATCAAAAAAACACTTCAGACTCCTCATTATCAGCTGTTAGTATTAGTGGACAAGCATGCTTTTTTTGTGGCAACAAAAAACATTCTCGACTATTTTGCCCAGCTAAAAACGAATTCTGCAAGAAATGTGGTAAGATGGGACACTTTGCTCGGGTATGTAACTCAAAATCTTCCGTATTAGAGAAAAAAAGAGAGTTTAGTAATTCGATATTACTAACACCTTCAGTGCAAGCCGAAAAATGTCTTTCAAAGGTTATTATTCCTATTACCATAAACGGAACTGAAAGTCAAGCACTGATCGATACTGGAGCAACTGGCAACTTTATTGACGATACCTATGCAAAAAAACTGAATTTAGAAGTTATACCAGAGATAGGAAAAGTAACTTTAGGCTCAAAACGCTTCACACCACAAATCCGAGGCAAAGTTAATGTGAATTTAACAGTTCAGGAAGAAAGTTATACAAACACAACCTTAATGCTTATGCAAGACCTCTGTGAAAATATTATTCTTGGGCACGAATTTATGAACAATTTCTCCAGTATAGAAATACCATTTGGAGGTAATAAGCCACCTCTTACTATTTGCGGAATAACTCAAGCAAAAATTCCTCCTTGCTCCCTTTTTCAACATCTAAAACCCAATTGTCAACCAATTACAACCAAATCTCGCAAATTATCAAAAGATGATGAAGATTTTATTTCCAATGAAATTCAACAATTACTGGAAGATGGCATCATAGAAGAAAGCCACACACCTTGGCGTGCCCAAGCATTTGTTGTTAAACCCGATAACCGAAAAAAAAAGGATGGTTATAGATTATTCTAGAACTATAAACAAATTCACTGAATTGGACGCCTATCCCATTCCAAATATGGAAGATTTAGTTCGCAAAGTAGCTCAGTATTCCTGGTATAGTACTGTAGATCTGAAATCCGCATATCACCAAGTACCAATCTTACTTGAAGAAAGGCAATACACAGGATTTGAAGCATGTGGGAAACTTTATCAGTTCTGTCGTATTCCTTTTGGTGTCACTAATGGTGTTTCAGCTTTTCAAAGAGTAATTGATTCACTCATACAAAAAGAGAAATTATTTGATACCTATGCTTATTTAGATGAGGTCATAATTTGTGGAAATTCAAAAGAAGAACATGACACTAATCTTGAACGGTTTCTTGCAGCAGCTTCAAATAACTCACTTATTACTATAAACAAGGAGAAGAGTAAATTCTGTCAAAAGGAGATATGTTTCCTAGGATTTTTAGTTGGAAACAAATCATTACGTCCAGATCCTGAATGTCTTGAGCCTCTACTTAATATGCCCCCACCTCCTAATCTCAAAACTCTTCAGAGAACTGTGGGCCTCTTCGCACATTACTCTCGATGGATACAAAATTTTTCAAGTAAAATTCATGCCTTGGCACACTGTACACTCTTCCCTCTTCAAGGAAAGGCCCTTGCAGCTTTTGAAGATATTAAAAAAGAAGTAGCTGCAGCTGTAATACACATGTTTTTGATGAAGGAGGCATTCTCACTGTAGAGACTGGTGCCTCAGATTTCTGCATAGCAGCAACACTATCTTACTATGAACGTCCTGTTGCATACTTTTCACGAATGCTAAACGAAAGTGAAAAACGACACTCATCAGTTGAAAAAGAGGCATATGCCATTGTAGAATCTATTAGGAAGTGGCATCATTACTTATCTGGTCGTTTCTTTCAACTTATTACTGATCAAAAATCTGTTTCATTCATGTTCAGTAGCGCGGCAAGAGGCAAGGTGAAGAACGAAAAAATCATGAGGTGGCGCCTTGAGCTATCTCAATACACCTATGAGATCATTTACCGACCTGGAAAAGAGAACATAACTGCTGACGCTCTTTCTCGAGCATGTGTGATAATGGGATGTATCACATCAAAACAAGACTTGATAAAATATCATCAAGACCTCTGCCACCCCGGCATCACAAGATTTTTTCACTGGACTAAAGCTCATAACCTTCCATACTCGGTAGATGACATCAGAGAAGTCTGCATGGAATGCAAGATCTGCTCAGAGCTGAAGCCAAGATTCAACTGTTTCAAAGGAAAATTGATAAAAGCAACTCGGCCTTTTGAAAGGATCAACATTGACTTCAAAGGACCCCTGCCATCATCAACTAGAAACAAGTACATCCTCACTATTGTGGATGAATATTCGAGATTTCCCTTTGCCTATCCCTGTCGAGACATGTCATCAGAAACAGTAATTCAAAATCTCAATGACTTATTCACCACATACGGCTATCCTTCATACATACACACTGATAGAGGGACCAGTTTTCTATCAAAAGATGTCAAAGATTACTTAATGTCCAAGGGTGTAGCTACCAGTTCCACAAAACCTTACAACCCTCAAGGTAATGGACAGGTGGAACGCTACAATGGAATAATTTGGAAGACAATCCGTTTAGCCCTACGGTCCAGGAACATGGATACTTCTCACTGGGAAAAGGTACTCTTAGAATCACTAAGCAGCATTCGCTCGCTTCTCTGCACGACCATCAATTGCACACCTCACGAGCGAATGTTCATTCATCCTCGTAATCCCACATCTATGACAAACTTGCCATCCTGGCTGATCAACGCCAAGGAGGCATGGATGAAGACCTTTGTAAGACGCAGTAAGCATGATCCTGAAGTTGAAAAGGTAGAAATTATTTATTTGAACCCTCATGTCGCTCAAGTAAGACTTTTTGATGGAAGAGAAGTTTCTGTCAACATTTGTAGATTGGCCCCGGTAGGTTCCACTACTGGGAGGGAAGAATGATATGATAATCATATGTCATGAATCAGTTGTTTGAATTATTCTAAATCATCAGAAAGTTTGTTATTTTATCTCAGTTTATTTTAGTCAATAAAAGCCATTATTCTAGCTCTTCAATGGTCTCTATTTATTACACATGTCAATAAAACTTTATAACTCTTTGCCTGAAAATATCAAAAGAACGAGCTTTAATAGTTACTGTAAATATTTAAAAAAATTACTGGTCAATGAATGTTTATATAAAGTTGAAGATTTCTTTGTAATAGCGATGTTTGAACGGTTGTTTTCGTGTTATTGATGACGTTGTTGTAATATTTTAATGTTGTGTGACAATAAATGATTTGATTTGATTAATTTATAATTGGGTCATTCTTTTTGGAACACCCGGTAGGTACGGTACTATTCAAAAATTAATTTGGGAAAACCCCGTGTAGGGTTGATTAATAATTGAATAATAGTTAATTAAATAATTGACCTGCGCATCAGCTTCAAAAATCACATAGACGTATCCTTTCTTGTGACCATCCTTCCTGTCAGCCACCAAGCTCAGCGCCTGGCTCTGATCTTGCAGCGAGGCTCCCCTGCCAGTCTGACTGCTAGGCCACTGCACACTCACACGCCCAAACGGGCTCAGGTCCTCAATCAGATTCTCTTCGGTGATGTCCCAAGGCACGCCGCCCAAAAACACCTTCAAAAACAACGGGAAATGTCATGAAAAATGTGAAAATTATGAAAGAAAGTATGTCATAAAATGTCAAAAGTATTAGTGACAAGTGTAGCTTATTTGTTTCAAAGAAAAAAGAAGAAAACGATTGAAATCCTGAAAGAGGTTATCTTCGGTTATGTCCCACGGCACGCCGCCCAAAAACACCTACAAGAACAATGGAAAATGTCATGAAAAATGCCAAAAGAATGAGTGAAAGTATGTCAAAAGTTGTCGAAAGTATTAGTGACAAGTGTAGCCCATTTGTTTCAAAAATGTAAAAGTTGAAGATTGAAAGTTCTCTTTGGTTTAAGACACGCCGCCCAAAAACGCATTAAAAAACAAATGAATTTGTCATGGAGAATGGCAAGAGTTTGAGTGAAAGTATGTCATAAAAAATGTCAAAAGTATGGTTGAAAAGGGTAGCCTATTTGTCTAGAAAAATGTGGAAGAAAAAGATTGAAATCCTGAATGAGGCTCTCTTTGGTGATGTAACAAGGCACGCCGCTCAAAAAGATCTTAAAAATCAATGGAATTTGTCATTGAAAATGGCAAAAGTATGGTTGAAAGGTGTAGCCTATTTGTTTCAAAAAATGTAAAACGAAAAGATTGAAATCCTGAAAGAGGTTCTCTTCGGTTATGTCACAAGGCACACCGCCCAAAAACACCTAAGGAAACAACAGAAATATTGTCATGAAAAATGTGAAAAGTATGATTAAAAACTCGAGTGAGCAGCATAGCCTATTTGTTTCAAAAAGATTGAGATCCATTAACAGGTTTCCTTAGACCTATGCACCAATATGGCACGCCGCACAAAAATAACAGAATATGCAATGAAAAATGTCAAAAGCATATCAAACATACAAGTAAAAACTTTAAGTGCAGCCTATTCTATTTGAAAAAGCCCAGAAAAAACAGATTTCCTTATTCATGTACCACGGCACACCACCGAAAAAACATACATAATAATGCCAGAAAGATTCAAGCTTGATTCCCACACAATAGTGACAGTGAACAGTGAAAAAATAATTCCTCTAAGTTCTAATTGGAGTATTCACACCGACCCTGGCCGAACGAATATGAATAATTCCATTAGAACTTATGGGAACTATATTTACACTGTTACTGTTGTGTGTGAATACCTTAGACCAGTTATAGAATAGACACGCCCCCTACTGGAAGTCGACGAAGCCAACATCTACTGCCAAATCGCCCCATCGTGACGTCAGCATCGTACAGAAAACTACAGTCGAACAAATGTAAACAATCTCTACAGAGAAGTTTTCTATCATCATCATCATCATCATGAATATTATGCTTTCAAAATCTTCTTATCACAAATTTGTAGCTGTATTCACCTTAGACGAGTTATAGAATAGACACACCCCCTACTGAAAGTCGACGAAGCCAACATCTACTGCCATATCGCCCCATCGTGACCTCAGCATCAACTACAGGCGAACAAAAATGTAAACAAACTACAGAAAAGTTTTCTATCCGATGCTGACGTCACGATGAGGCAATATGGCATTAGATGTTGGCTTCCTCGACTTTCAGTAGGGGGTGTGTCTATTTTATAACTCGTCTAAGGTGAATACAGCTACAATTTGTGATAAGAAGATTTTGAAAGCATAATATTCATAATGATGATTCATGAGAACAAAAAATACATCAGGTCATCGTGTCAATACATGTATTGAAATGTCTAATTTTATTAGTACTGTGATTGATGCTATTGACAAAGGGGAAAAGGTTGTCGGCGCCTTTTTAGACTTAAGTCGTGCGTTTGACAGTGTGTGTCACAATACTCTGTTGAAAAAATTAGAGTCTATGGGAGTGCATGGTAAGGAGCTGAATTGGTTTTCATCTTTCTTGAAAGGCAGACAGCAGTTCGTTCAAATAGAGCATTTAGAAGAGTCTCAAAGATATAAATATAAAAATATCTATTGCTCCGACCTAAGAAGCTTGAAGTATGGAGTTCCCCAAGGATCTATCTTAGGTCCTTTACTATTCCTGTGTTATGTTACAGGTATGCCTAGGATGGTCCAAGATAGAGCGTCTGTCTGTCTATATGCCGATGATGCAAATATAATATTCTCTGGTAGATCGGTTCAGGATGTAGAAATCTCATCTGCTATTGGGATAGCCTCTATTAATAATTATTTGAATTGCTATAATCTTATTTGAACTCAAGTAAATCAATAGTTATCCCATTTATGACAAAGCAGAATAGGAACCAAAATCTATATCCTAGGGTGACATTGAATAATGAAATTATAGCAACAAAAGAGAGTACAAAGTTTTTGGGATTATTAGTGGACTGTAATCTTACATGGGATAGTCATGTTGCCATGTTATGAAAAAGATTTCCACAGGTCTCTATGCTCTAAGGCAGATGTCCAATGTTTGTGGTGTCCAGACATTGAAGTCGGTATACCATGCTGTGATTCATTCACATTTGGCGTATGGACTTTGTATCTATGGCGGTACAACCAAAAAGAATTTGGACAAGATACTCAAGCAGCAAAAGAGAGCTATCAGAATAATCCTCAAGCTTGAAAGATGTGATTCAGTATGATTGTTTTTCTCGCAGCTTGGGATTATGACAGTGTATGGGCAGTATATATATGATGTCATCATGTTTTTTAGAAAGACAAATACTGAAATAAGAAACCAGACTCACAGCTACTTTACCCGTTATGGCAGAATAGTTGAAAGACATAGATTATACCTATTCGAGAGGAAAACCGTTTTTAAGGGAAGATCATTTTTTTCAAAATTGCCAAACGATTTGAAAATTTTAGAAGATGTTAAAAGGTTTGGTATTGAGTTAAAGGAATATTTGGTAAGATTATCCCTGTACTCGTTACAGGAGTTTTTATAATATTTTATGTGTATGACATTTATTTGTAATTAGTATTTAGGCTATATTCCTTAGTATTCTGTGACACTATTCATATGTATTTTTACATGTTTATGAATAAAGATTTTTTCAATTCAATTCAATTCAATTCAATGTCTCGAAAGTCATCACATTGTACTAGTATTTGTGACTAAATTTAATCCATTCATTAGAGAAAACAGGTAAGATATTTTATCAATTACCTTGACAGAATAGGTCGGATTGTTGTACTCGCGGATCGGGAAGTCACCATCATAACACGGGCAATCGATCTGCCTAATTGAAGCTGAAAATAAAATAAATGTCATACATTAGTTTACAAGCATTATAAATAATACCGGTACCCACATTCAAATTTATTCTATAAGAACTCTAAAGCTTGAAATTACGAGACTCACTTTGGTACCTATCTCAACTGCTAAATTAATATAAATCAAATCCACAGGTGGAAATTACTGATATATATCGCAATTATTCAAATGCTAATAAATTATTATTATTAAACAAAAATCCAAATTAAATGCTGTAATTCACCCCGAAGACTTCTGCTACTGCAAATAATTTATTGACAACAGGGTGAACAGCTAGTTGGAAATTCGACAAGCACTAGGTACTATTCAAAAATCATTTGTCAGCCCGGGAATCGAGCCCAGTACCTCTCAATTGCCGGTCAGGAATGCTTACCCTTACACCAAACTGACAATCTCTGGATAGCAGCGCTCACTTTATACGAAGCCATATAGCGGCCAGCCAGTCTACAGGTGGAAATTACTGAGATATTTAAATTTATTCAAATGCTAATAAATTAATCATTATTATTAAACGAAAATCCAAATTAAATGCTGTAATTCACCCCGAAGACTTCTGCTACTGCAAATATTGACAACAGGATAAACAGCTACCCTGTAACAATTTACCCTGTTGTCAATATTTGCAGTAGCAGAAGCCTTCGTTCGGGGTGAATTACAGCATTCAATTTAGATTTTCGTTTAATAATAATAAATCAAATCATCGTTTATTGTCAGAAAACATATAATATGTTGAGACAATCGTCATTAATAAATTACAAAGTTGAAGAAAAACTATCACAGTCAAACACTACTCCTACTACACACAACAATTTATACATAATTAAAATAACTTATCAAGTCTATACAAAAAATTCATTAACCGAATACAGGCATTTTATATATAGTAATTTTCTTCAGCATCCTCCTGTCCGCCTATATAATCAGTATATATGGATTTTTTGTCAATAATTTCCAAGTCTTATTTTATCAATCTCCTTCTATTAAATAGAAGGAGTTTAATAAAATAAATCTTTGGGGTTTTTATGATCCATAAAGTGTCCTACTAGATTCAATTGGTCCATGTCCTGATCCTAATCGCCCATTAAATCTAATAAGTGTTCTAGAAACCGAGCCATATTAAGTAAAAACACCACAAAACAAGTAAAAATTCAAAAATGGTAACATTTAAATGGTAAAATGGCGGCAACTCACCACTTCTATGATATCTGGCCGCTTCCTCAAACAGAGCCTGTTCATTGGCGGCAGCCATTGCGCCGTTGCCGTTGAAGGCTCCATTTCCGTTGAAAGATCCATTGCCGTTGAAGGATCCATTGCCGTTGAAAGATCCATTGAAGGCACTGCCACGACCGATGCTGTATCTGTCATTGGAGCTGCTGCCTCCGCTTGCAACACTATAGTTAAACTCAGTGCCGTTCGCATCCACCTGATTAATTCAATAAAAACATTAACATAAAAAGTTTTAGAATAACAAACATTGATATAACAACATAATAAGAAAGAGAAAATATTGCATGAGAAGATATCCCATGGTATAGAATTCTTAACATCGATAGACCTATCTATATAATAATAAGAGAGAGTAGCAGGGTCAAAACATGTCAACTTGTGGATTGCATACCGAAAAAACGGGAATGATTTAGATTTCCAAATTTTGCACATAGATTCTAAAAATATCAATCTCGTGCACCTTGAAGCCCAAATTTCAATTTTCCTTCTACATTTTTCAGAATTAATGTTCAAGTTTCAGAATATATTATAATATTGAAATGTGCATACCATATGTTAATAAAGAACTATAATCTAACTAGAGAGACAGATGGTTAAAATAGGTAACTAAATTAATACAATTTTGTCAGGTTGAAGTGGGTTTTTAAACAAGATTTGAGTTCTGTAACTTTATTATGTTATAGTACCAAGTTTAAGAACTTATCAATACTGTAATAAAGGAAAGAACTGGCTTATACATATATACGGGATAGGAAAATTATGTTTGACGCATCATCACGTCTAAACTAACTGGACTGAAATTTTGCACATCGATTTTTAATTAACCGAGGATGGTTCTAGGCTTTTTCAAACTCTTCAAGATTTCACACGGTCAAGTTTTAAAATAGATCCTTGCGGAGCACGGGTCATCTTCTAGTATTATAATATCTTTCCACTTTTCAAATTATAATTTCTGAAAAATCAAGTAGTTTCTTAATAATAATTATGTCTTCATGAAGATATGGCATAAGAAGATATCAATTTTAAAATTCTCAAGACCTACATATTACCACTTTTTGATTGGTTATTTCTTAACAACCATGTAGCTTCAAATAATTTTTCAGTTTCTTCAATTAAATTATTTCAGAGAATCATTGATGAGGATAGGCCTATTATTGATAACGCTGGCGCTGGCACTCAACTATTAAATCAATGTTTTATATGAAAATATAATTTTGAATAATACATTATTATTCACACGAAAATTATCAAAAACTTGATGGGTTTTTTTTTTCAAGGCTCTGGTAGCATACATCATTGAAAAAAGATAGCATACGAGGATATCCCATGGTATTGGGCGTTTATGTTCCATATTTCACTGCTAACTCAAGCCGATAGTCCTAGTAGTTTTTTCGTGGAGCTATGTGACGCTGGTAGTCTCTGGTACTGTGCCGTTCTTACTCTCTCTCTCACGGCCAAACCAGTAGGTAGTCGACTTGAGTTAACAAAACATCAGCTTGCAATTTGGAACACATGTTGTGCATTTCTAGAATTAAATAAATATAAATAAGAAGGTCCAAGTGAGTTTTTGGCTATATAAATGTCAATATCAATATACTCTCCAATATAATTAAAATTATTGAGGTTTCAGGCGTTTCTTCGTCGGCTTTTTAACAAGATAACTAAATTTACAATAATTGTTATAACTTATCAATTATTAGGGAGGATCTCTTGAACCAGAAATGTGAAGTTCGTGGCATACAAATAACCATTTGGACTTCATTACCATTACAGTTTGAAAAGGAATATAGTACAAGTTAAGCTTAGTTTTTTCAATTTTGTTTTCCATCGAGATCTGCTTACTATTGAATCACAATTTTGTTATTAAATAAAACGACTAACAGTCAAATTTCTTCAATAAATGAATTTATTTACTTACCCTGTGACTGGCAGTACAACCAAATCAAATAAAATGTTTTTATTGTCGTTCACAATTATACACGTATTGACAAAGTCATGAAAACGGAGCATAGTCCTTAGTCTAAAGCCGAGGTAAATAAAAACATAATATATATAGAATTTAAACATTGAAAAAAATACAATAAAAATAACACCAGGACAGACAATAAAATTTGAAACTGAATAACAGAATTGATTGAAACAACACTTCAGCACTTCTAATACTTAACACTAAATAATTATGCTCAAAGAATTCCTCAATGTCATAGAAAGGATTTTCACTCAGCCAAATATCCAATTTATTGAGAAAAGTCATATTATAATATTTGTTAATGGACCTCAATAAACTATTGTAAACCTTTTTGTACATTATACAGTGACTATTAAGAGATTTACTTAACCTGCAATATTGTAAATTCATTTTACCCCTATTACGTGTGCTGTGTGAGTGGACATGTTCATTAGAGTTGTTTCTGGTAATTTCTTTAAAGAGTAAGCAGCAAGTTCAAAGATGTAAAGATTGATGAGAGTCTTAATATTTAATTTTATAAATATAGGCTTAAAGTGATCCAAGGGACCTGAAGCATTGATAATTCTAACAACTTTCTTTTGCAACCTCAATATCTCTGCGACCCTCGGAGAATTGCCCCATACAAGAAGACAGTATTTAATAAGGGACTGAAAAAACGCAAAGTAAGCCATTCTCAAACTATGTGGAGTCACACATTGCTTCAGACGTCCAATGAGATAGATGACTCTTGAAAGCCTTGCTTTTAAATAATCAATGTGTTTTCCCCAGGTCAATTGATGATCAATGTGTACCTCTAAAAATGTAACATTATTTACAATATCCTGTTGAGTATATTCACCATGAAGATGGAGGACCTGCCGAAAGATCTCGTTGTCACAGTAAGTGAATAAATTCATTTATTGGAGGAATTTACTTTTATTATTATTATAATTTGACTGTTATAGTCGTTCCATTTTATAACAAAAAGCATAGCCACCTCTAATACAAGGCCCTGGCCTATGATATTGCAACGTCGCAGCATATAGGCCTAGAATCTAATACCGTACATGATTGGTAAAAAAGATCAGCTGGTATTTGTTCAAATCTTTTTCACCAATCATGTTATAGATTCTAGGCCTACACTGCGACGTTGCAATATCGTAGGCCAGGGCCTTGTATTTAGAGGTGGCTATGCAAAAAGTGATTTGGCTTTCCTCTTTCAGATTATAATATCTATCTATTGTATTATAAATAATTGTAATAATTGTATTGATAGATAAAATATATTTAAATGATTTACTAACCGATGGTGAATTAGGCCAAGACTGCGGAGCCGGTTTCTGATTCTTCTGAATCGACAAATTGTGCAGCATTTGATAAAGCTGCGGATCAACTTCAACCAAGCGCGTTAGTGCCGCCACAGTCGCCATTGTCGGCGATGTCTCGGGGGCATGCCGCAAGGCAAGCAACTGTTGCAAGTTGACCAATTCCTGCTCCGAACCTAAGTAGTTATGCTGTAATTCAAACGAAAAAATGTTAAAAACGTGTATTTCCAATATGTATTTGCTATCAAACATTTGTATTCCGAATGCCAATCATTAGACTGAATTATGTTGACCTGAAAAGGTATGCCACAGAGCAAGCAACTGTTGCAAGTTGAACAATTCCTGCTCCGAACCTGGGTATAGTTGTGCTATAATTCAAACAAAATATAATGTTAAAAACGTATATTTTCAATATGAATTTGCTATCAAACATTTGGTGGCATGCCAAATGACCGATTCCCATTTGGCCGAAATTATTATTTTGTCGCAAAAGATCGAAAATTGAAGAATCCCAAATGGTAGAATTGAAACTTGTACTTTCCCAAATGGTCGAATCCCAAATGATCGAAAAGTTTTAATAGTAATCCCATTTGGCCGAAAATCTAAGCTGTCGCAAAAGGTCGAAAATTTGATTTTCCCATCTGACCGATTCTCAAACAGTCGAATCCCATTTGATAGAAAAATGTTGTAGTTCGTCGCAAATGGTCGAATCCTATTAGGTAGAAGAGTTTTGTATTTTGTCGCAAATAGTCGAATCCCAAAAGGTCGAAAGTATACTTTCCCATATGGTCGAATCCTATCTAGCCGATGAGATTCGATCATTTGCGACAAACTACAACATTTTTCTATCAAATGGATTCGACTGTATGAGAATCGGTCAGATGGGAAAATCAAATTTTCGACCTTTTGCGACAGTTGAGATTTTCGGCCAAATGAGATTACTATTAAAACTTTTCGATCATTTGGGATTCGACCATTTGGGAAAGTTCAAGTTTTAGTGGCATGTCAAATGACCGATTCCCATTTGGCCGAAATTATTATTTTGTTGCAAAAGATCGAAAATTGAAGAATCCCAAATGGTAGAATTGAAACTTGTACTTTCCCAAATGGTCGAATCCCAAATGATCGAAAAGTTTTGATAGTAATCTCATTTGGCCGAAAATCTCAACTGTCGCAAAAGGTCGAAAATTTGATTTTCCCATCTGACCGATTCTCATACAGTCGAATCCCATTTGATAGAAAAATGTTGCTGTTCGTCGCAAATGGTCGAATCCTATTAGGTCGAAAAGTTTTGTAGTTTTTCGCAAAAAGACGAATCCCATTTGGTAGAAAAGTTTTGAATTTTGTCGCAAATGATCGAATCCCATCAGACCGATAGCCGAGTGAGAAACTGGAGAAGGAAATAGAAAAACCGGTTCTACCGATTGCGCTCAGAATTTGTTGAGTTGAGCCGGCATGAATGTATGAGCTGCGCCCCTAGATTTTACATGCGATATTACATTGCGATTATATCCGATCACGAAAAAACTTGGCACACACTTACAAGAAGAAGAAGAAGAGAAGAAGAAGAAGAAGAAGAAGAAGAAGAAGAAGAAGAAGAAGAAGAAGAAGAAGAAGAAAATATATGTCTTCATGGTTTAATGCTGTTCTTAGTGAGAATTTGTGTGTATTTTTGGCTTCATAATTCATAAAATAACTTAATTAATTCAATGTGCAGTGATAATTAAGTGTGATATTTAACTATTATTTGGTGTTTTAATTTTTGTAAATTTAAAATTTGCATCTCATATTTATTTTTGGACGAAAGTTGAGCTTGAACTTCTTACAGAAGAAACATAACCTATTTTTTGGACATGTAATCAAAATTTGGGAATGGAATAGTTTTGGGCCAAGCCTGTTGTTCCTTCCCAATCATATTTATATGATTTGTTATTGTATCCACGTATAAATAAATAAATAAATAATTTTACGTACGTTTCCATGAATTACACTCAGTATTCTGGTGCCTGATTTATCATACTTCTACATACCTTACATCAATTTATCATCGGTGCTGCGTTAGAAAATGAATTACCTAAGTTATATGCTTTGTTTAATAACATACAAGGAACACAATCCCGTTTTTTCCAACAGATACTGACTTCTGATACTGACTTGTGAGTGATATTGTTCCAGCATTAACACTTTGTTCTTTATCTAGGAGAGCATACAATTTTCTAAAATTAAAAATGAACTTACCATTACCAGTATTATTAACTTTATCAATGTTGACAAGGAATATTAAATGTCTTCCAGGACTTCTAAAAGAAGCTCTCACATTCATGACAGCAAAATTGAAAGCTAAGGAGACAATCGAGAAATTGACTATCTTGAGCTTTGATGAGATGAGTATAGATTCACGTGTAGTGTATGACAAAAGAGAAGACCAAATTCTTTAACCACACTCAAAAGTTCAGGTTGTGATGGCAAGGAGTCTATGTAGGATAGATAGATAGATAGATGAAGAATTTATTTTTCACTTCAAAAAACAATACAAAATAATATCAAATTAAATACAATATCATTCGTCACCAATCAATACCATAGTTCATAATAATCCGAAAATTCTTAGGCATAGCCAAAGCCGTCAGCCGGAGTTGATAGTTATTTAATCTATATCTCATCCTTATCTTCTAGTTTTTGTCAATGTTCTCACAGTAGGCTACAGAGTGAACGGGCTGCACAATGTCATGCGATAGCACTCAATAAACTTTATAAGGCAACTGGGAAGTTAGCACTAAATATTAGTCACTCATAGCACAGTAGTCCGTCTATGCTTGGAGTCTTATCATTTTCAGTTCATTTGAGAAACCTGAATCATTATTATAGGCCTAGAGATGAACTACACATTGATACAAAGTAAATTATTCTTACTTATTAATTGAACATACAAATAATTCTTTATGAAATGAAGTGATACAATGATAATTTGAACTCATTTGAACAATAAATAATCATCTTCAATTAAACCGATGAACTCAATCATACATGTCCAGAGCTATATGTACAGTTTTCGGTTTGGGAACAATATTTACAATGACATATTTATTTTCTATAATCCACAAGTATTATTAGAGTACAGCTATTTTTAGAAATTAAATTCATCCACAAGGAGCTTTCTATATCTCAATTTTACATTCACATATCCCGCTAGACCTTTCCAGTTTTTACCATTTAAATACTCTTGGACCATTTCATCCGTTATCACCGAGCTTCCAAACCATTTTACTCGGTACTCTGATAGCACCTTACATTTTCCTATAAAATGATAAATGTCTTTAATTTCTTGACTATTACATAGTGAACATATAGCTGTTCCCCCCTATCTACTCTAAAATTCAAGGGTAATAATGATCCTCTCGCTCTGAAAATTATGCTAATCATCCTTCTTTTATTTGAGTCGTTTAAATAATCTTTCATAACTGCGTTATTGGTTCTTAACGTATAATATATTTGATGAAACTGAGAATTTGAAGCTTTCTCCCACCAAGTTCCCAGTACATTACGGCGAATTTTATCATTATATTGTCGCATGTCATCTCCCAACGATTTGGCTGAGTTATAGGGTCCACCCATCCCTCATTAAATTGATTAAATAATTGTTTCCATTCACTACACCAGCCACTATTACTCTGTACCACTAAGCTTGTTAATATTTTAGGGAATCTATGGTCAGGTAATGCAAGTGCTTTCAATATGTATTTGAAATGGATTTTTAGGGTCTGTAGCCACATAATATCCCTCCCGCTTTCTAAATATAGAATATAGTTGGGCGTATTCTGCGGTAACCCGAACATTCGTTTCATGAAAAATCTATTGGAACATTCTACATCCTCCCTACGTTAATACCCCTACACCTGACCAGCGTGATAGTTGTTCTACTCACTGTCTCGAAAACTTGCCATTTAGTGGATAACGGTACATCTTCGCTGCCTATAAACTTCCGCCGTAAACTATTAATACCGTATCTTGCTGATGTTAGCTTACTACTTGAAAAATGTTTGCTTAGCATATGGTTTGGAATTCATCCTTACCCATAAGCTGAATCATGATGTGTTGGAGAATTTCTTCTCAAGAATAAGGGGGATTGGAAACCAATACTCTCATCCAACACCAGTGGAATTCAAAAATAGATTGAAAAGTTTGATTATTGAGGTAAATCTTCCCTCTATTTCCACTGGAAGTGATGTAGAAGAAGATGGATAAAATTTTCTGACTAGTACAATGCTTTAAAAATTCCTTTCCAAGAAGCAGAAGAAGAAACTAGATACGATGAAGGCAAACATTTAAGCTGCAGTTTTGAATAAAATTATGAAGGTACCTTGTTGAACACACAAGAAGAAGAAGCCCTGAAATATGTTGCGAGATATGTAATTCATAAACATGCTGATTCTTAGTACAAAGAAGCAATGTACTCGAACAGTAATTGGATTGAAGCCTTGAGTAGAGGAGGTTTAACATGTCCTACTGATGAACAAAACTTGCCTACCCAAAAAATTTAGAATTTTCTAGCTTATTAACTTCTTCATATCACGTTTTTGAAATTTTGGAAAACTTCCAACTTTATTTTATTCATACAATTTGAATTGACTTCAAATTCATGTATATTAATCTACATTATTAGAATCGGTGATTCATTCGCTATAAGTACAGAGAATTTCAATGTTCTATCTGAATTGTAAGGGTGTTGAACGATGATGTATTTAAAGCTACAATGAATAAACTGTATGCTCAGTGTAGTTACTCATCACTTATTTACTACACGTGACGTCACGCTGGCGTTCCCCCCACCACTTTGAATCTCACACCTGTGAGTGATCAACCTTCTGTCTACTAATGTAACGTTGATTCGGTGGTACCTTCTTCTGCGAGATCTATGTTACGGATTCCCTGCACTCTCCACACCACGTGTTATTATTCAAAAACATAACAATGATTCAAAAACCTCGTACCTCTCCCGTGATGTTTACAGCAAAACTAAGGAAGAGAAGCTAGAACTCTCTACAATTTGAAGCAACATGGCTATTGTAGATTGTGTTTAGAATAATTTTAGAGTTCACTGTTCATTTCAATATAAGAGTTTTCAAATCATTGAAACACTGACACAATATATTATTGTATAAGCTGCAAGGAATGAGTATGGCATTTCCACAGCTTCAGATTTTTCACTTGATTTTAATAAAGTTATATTACTGAGAGTATTCACTTAAAATAAATAATAATTATGTTCAAAAGGGAAAACATAGGGTAGAGTTGACAGAAGAGGAATGCTTTGTATTATGAGTTCATACTATGTAAAATAATGAATTAACATTCAATTGTAATCAAAATAATAAAAACGAGACTCTTCAATAATTCTCGAGGAACAAGAAAACTTCACACTTTATTATGATATTGTAGAACTTGATATAATAAGAGTGTGATATATCAGGAGTTGTCTATTATAGTAAGGGATCATTTCTTGAGTATACTATATGCAATCTCCCTTTTTATTCGGATTAGTAAAGTTGTAGGCTATGTTCAAATTGAGAAGCTTGTTTTGAAATTCATAGAATTGACGAAATTTATTCCATGTTAACAATTCAAGTGAACTCTCAATAATATCATTATTCTGTAATCGATAAGAGTTATTTCAAACTTGCTTGAATTCTAAAGCTGATTAATGCAGTTGGAGATTGATATAATGTATAAAACAATAATTGAACTTGTGAGAGGTAGAATTTTCTACATTTCAAGTCAGATTGAAAGCTTTAAATTTGAAAGAATTCTCTATTCAAGGGCCGTTTCCGAGCTCGGATTTAGCTAAGTTCACTTTCGATATGGTTCACTGTACATTTCAATATAAAAGTTCTCAAATTATAAAAACTCGGACACAATTTTCTTGTATAAGCTGTAAGGAATGTATATGGAATTTCCACAGTTTCAGATGTTTCACATGATTGTAATAAAGTTGTATTACTGAGAGTATTCAGTTAAAATAGATAATAATTATGTATGAGAAAGAAAACATAGGGGAGAATAAAATTAACAAAAGAGGAACCCTCAGTATTGATAGATCATACTATGTAAAATTATGAACTTTCAATTGTGATTAAACTAATAAAAACGAGAGTTCAATAATTCTCGAGGAACAAGAAAACTTCACACTCTATTATAATTGTAGAACTTGATACTAATATCAAGAGCTTGATATACTTGAGTTACTTGTATAATAATAGTGTGATGTATCAGGAGTTGTCTATTATATTAAGAGATCATTTCTAGAGTATATATGCAATCTTCTTTTTATTCGGATTAGTAGGCTATGTTCAAATTGAGAAGTTTGTTTTAAAATACATAGAATTGACGAAATTTCTCTCATGTTAACATTTCAAGTGAAGTCTCAGTGATTATTATTCAGTAATCAATAAGAATTATAAAAACTGGCTTGGATTCTAAAGCTGATCAATGCCGTTGAAGATTGATATAATGTAGAAGACAAATTATTGAACTTGTGAGAGGTGAAATTGTCTACATTTCAAGTCGGATTGAGATCCTTTAATTTGAAAGAATTCTCTATTTAGATGGTATTGTCTGAATAGAATAAAATTATTCGAGCCCAGGAAAGTTTTCTGAAATTAGGAGAATTTACCCTCAACAAAAGAAATTGAAGAAATCTCTTAGAAATTGCATTTCATTTATATTACATTCATTGACCAGAAAATATGAAGTTGAGAATATTTTCAAACTTGTGTTACATGATAGAAATTAACATACGTGAACTTCATCTATAATGGGAGTGGTTCTCATTTACAAAATACGGAATGTGAAAGACTCAAATCTCATTCAAATTGCGCTGGAGTTTGGCTCTCTTTTCTAATCATAATGAGCTTTCTCAATTATTGAAGAGTATTGAAAACCTATTGAAGATTAAGAGAATTAAACCTATCGAAAATTGAAAACCTATTGATATTACTTATTTATCCCGAGTTAGTTCCCTATTGACGGTTCTCTAAATAATATGAGTGTCACTCTATCCACTAGACCACGGATCACTCCAGATGTTAATATTCTTCAGAATAGCTCTGTACATTGATCATGAAAATCAATGTATTGCATACTCACCATTGTACAATGATTGTGTCAAGTCGCTTATTTTTTGAGTTCAATGTAGCTTTAAAATCGATCAAGCTGAAGAGAATTCAATGATACAATGATGATATACTAGGTTTTTCTCAATTTTCTGTACACGTATAATAATCATGAGATTATTATCAAAGAGAGACCATCTCAGGAAACTATCGTGTGTGTGTGTGTGTGTGTGTGTGTGTGTGTGTGTGGTGTGTGTGTGTGTGTGTGGTGTGTGTGTGTGTGTGTGTGTGTGTGTGTGTGTGTGTGTGTGTGTAACATTTTTGGCGGGGCCCCAGCTTCCTCAGGGGGGAAAATTGAAAAAATCCTTTTTTAGTGGATGTCTTGAGGCTACCATAAACAAGTTGTGCAAAAATTAAAGTTTTTAGGCTCGGTAGTTTGGACTGTGGTGTGATTTCAGTATGTTGGGACTTAGGAAGAGGATGAGGAGGAAAGAGGAGGAGGAGTAGAAGGAGGAGTAGGAGGAGGAGGAGCTGAAGAAGAAGAAGATGAAGAGAAATAATAATAATAAGAAGAAGAAGAGAAGAAGATAGATTGAATATTGATTTAGCGATTAAAAATAAAAGCTGAGAGATGTCTTTATTGAGAAAACATAACAACTGTTTTGAGTTTCATAGTAGCACAGACATAATTTATACTGCAATGCCTCATTGAGTTCAAACACACAGTTCTAATTCCCTACATGAAGTAGTGGATTATTCTTTTATTGACCGTGCGAAGTGAGGTCTAAGATTCAAGTCGACGGTTTGGCATTTCTCTTAATGTTTAAATGTTTAAATATTTAAATGATTCAATGTTCAAATGTTTAAATGCGTGATTGAATGCGTGATATGCGTGATTGAAACGTCGATTATATGCTAATGATATGCGTGATCAATTAATCTGTCAGTTATGATTTTATCGTACACGCACATGGTAGAGTATGCTGAACTGATTATTTGGCCAATAAAAATTATAGGATGGTCTGGATTTGAGGATTGTTTGTATGGGTTATAGATTTTGAGGTGTGCATCCAGCTAAAGTTTGTCATGAGATGCATCAACTATTTGGCGGTACGAAGTTCGCCGGGCCAGCTAGTAATAAATATATTACTTCATCCCACAAGGGGAGAATAGACACATTTCTACTAAAAGATATTTCAATTTAATTTTTTTTATTAATGATAAGGACCTATAATCTTAATTTTTCAATTCAAAACTTTCAATTGAATTTAACATTAAATTTATTCGATTTAAATTTAAAATTTTTCATAGTCTTATTCAGAATTTAAGTATTTTCATAACAAAATTCTCATTAAAAATGACTACAGTAGCCTACTTTTAAAATATCTATAATAAAATTTATAAATTATTCAGTATTCAAATATAACTACTCAACAACTTTTAGAGAGCGCCAGAAAATTCAACCCCTAAAGCCGATAGAAAAATGTAGCAGTAACATGAAAATGTAAATGTAACATGATAGGGAGACTGAAGGATGCCGGGAGCAAAGGCCTGCTGCGGCTGAACTACGAATCTAGCCGTCAGAGTTTCCTCTAGTCAGTGCTACGGGCTTCTACATTCAGTTGGGCGCAATTCAACACATTGTGAGCGCAATCAGTAGATCCCGATTTCGATCTGATCATTCGCGACAAACTATAAAACCTTTCTACCAAATAGGAATCGACCATTTAGGAATCGGTCAGTTGGGAAAATCATATTTTTCGTCGCAAAAGATCGAAAATTGGAGAATCCCAAATGGTAGAATTGAAACTTGTACTTTCCCAAATGGTCGAATCCCAAATGATCGAAAAGTTTTAATAGTAATCTCATTTGGCCGAAAATATCAACTGTCGCAAAAAGTCGAAAATTTGATTTTCCCATCTGACCGATTCTCAAACAGTCGAATCCCATTTGGTAGAAAAATATTTTAGTTTGTCGCAAATGATCGAATCTCATCGGCTAGATGAGATTCGACCATATGGGAAAACAAAACTCTTCTACCTAATAGGATTCGACCATTTGCGACGAACTGCTACATTTTTCTATCAAATGGGATTCGACTTTTTGAGAATCGGTCAGATGGGAAAATCAAATTTTCGACCTTTTGCGACAGCTGAGATTTTCGGCCAAATGAGATTACTATTAAAACTTTTCGATCATTTGGGATTCGACCATTTGGGAAAATAAGTATACTCTTCGACCTTTTGGGATTCGGTCAGATGGGACCCCACGAAACATTTGTATTCCGAATGTCAAACTATTAGGCCCCCCATCCACTTACAGTTCGAATTGCAGTTCTTGACTCCAGTCAGAACTGTGAACTGTGGACTGTTGAAAAATGTTCACGTCAGTACGGACTGCAGTCGCGGACGGGATGGGGGCCTAACTAGCAGTTCCGCCTGCAGTCCGATCGTTCAACTGTCGCACCGTGTGGCAGTTGACAGTCCAACGATCCGCCTGCCGGATTCCCCATCCACTTACAGTTCTAACTGCAGTCCCGGACTGTCTCAGTCCGGGACTGCAGTTAGAACTGTAAGTGGATGGGGGGCCTGAGAATTGACATCAGTCTATTAGAATGAATTATGTTGACTTGAGAAGGCATGCCACAGAGCAAACAATTGTTGCAAGCTGGCCATTTTTTGTCAAACATTAGATTGACTTCAAGAAGGCATGCTGCAAGGCACGCAACTATTGAAGGTTTGCCAGTTCTTGCTCAGTGTCTGGGTGTTTCTGCTATTCAGACAAAAATAATATTAAAAACTTGTATTTTCAATATGAATGTTGATGCATTTAGTGTTGAACAATATTGTATTTTCAATGTCAATCATTGGACTGAATTATGTTGACCTGAAAAGGCATGCAGCAGGGCAAGCAACTGTTGCAAGTTGACCAGTTCCTGCTTGGAGCCTGGGTAGTTCTACTATTCAAACAAAAACTAAGATTAAAAACTTGGATTTTCAATATTGATTTTGTTGCATTTTTGGTGTTTAAGCCAGACATTAGTTTTAAAAGTGTTGACTTTAAAAGGCATGCCGCAGGGCAAGCAACTGTTTCAAGTTGACCAGTTCTTGCTCTAAGCCTGGGTGTAGTTCTGCTATTTAAATAAAAAAGTGTTAGAAACTTGTATTTCCAATATTAATGTTGATGTATAAGTAAAGTTGGCCTATAATTATGTTAAATAAGTGGTTGTGACAAATCCAAATAGTTTCAAGCAATAAAATATATCTGAAATAATACCATCTTAATTTAAATTTCAGAAAAGTGAAACCATAACCCTAACTCGGACTTTTTAAAATGCTATATCTAAATTTGGGAGAAAAATGGTACAAGGAGTATCCTTAGTTTTTCTCTCCCAATCAGTGCTACTTTGTAAAAATTATAAATGAATAAATAAATAAATAAATAAAATTAAAACATATTTTTTAATATAACATACATTACTAGCTCTAAAAAATATATAAATCTAAGTACGGTACCCTTTTTAAAATTGTTCACTTACAACATCTTTCAGCTAGCCTATATGATGCCATCATCAAGTATATATAATATACTGATAACTATTCTTAAATAACAATTCTAAAAAGGGTACATAGATTTATTCTTTTTTTATTTATATTCAAGAGTTGCCCTATAACTGAAAAAATACAATACCAGCTCTGTATCAGCTGAGGGCGTATGCTATTAGTAGTGGTTTCTTGAAGAAAACTGTAAAATTTTAGAAAATTAAAATTGCTAGAGAAAAGCAGAATTGTGGATAATTTTAGAATGGTTACCTTGAAATCTCTGAGATCACCATAAGCCGGAGAATTGGAGCGTGTGTTTGTGATAGCTCTAGGTGGTCCGTACAATGCATGGGGATCCCTGCTTGGGCTACTTCCTTCACTGAAATATAATTTTAAAAATTAATTACAGTTTTTCTTTATCAATAAATAATAACTTATTATTGATTTAAGTGATCACAACATGTTGATTTAATGTTTATTGTTGATTCAAGTATGTGACACAACATAAGGAAGCCATTAAGTGTTCACAAAAAAAATATATTACACATTTTGTGTCAATAAACAATAATTAAATAAAATTGATTACAGTTTTTTGTTAATAAATATTAATTTATTATTGATTCAAGTGTTCAGACACAAAATAGTGAGCCAAGTGTTCACAAAATGAGCAAGCCAAGTGTTCAAACACAAGTTCTAAAAATAAAAACATAAGCTGCCAATAAAAGTTTACATGGGTGAATATTGTTAGGAATTTCATTGGATCAGAATGATTTAAAAAAAAATGTTTGTCCACTATTATTTGATAGGATTAGATAAAAAGGAATAAAGATCCTGTGGATATAATATTATAGGCTACAATATATTGATTATCTTTCTGTATCTTATTCATTTTTTTATTTAATTTAATTCATCAGTACAATTACAAATTATTTATTTATTGGATAGAGTAAACAATACAGTAGTCGGAAAAGAAAAAAAGGCTATTGCCCAAAACTTCTTCAATTTCCTAATTTTGTCTTAAATTGTTTAAATTCTTCCAAAGATTTTTGTCATTCATTTTCTAAATAAAGTTTATTTATTTACCTACTGTAATAAGATCAATGTACTTAAACATTTATGTGAAAAAAAATTTTAAATATAAGCTTAAGTGTAAAACGACAATGATAGGCTCTACATTGGAATTTCTTTTTATTCTTGAAACGAGTATAGGATCACAATATTATAATTATAATAGCTTCATGGATAAATTCATTCATAAATTGACAATAATATAAGATATTATAAAAGCGTATTTCATCAGGGCTACTTTATTATGTTAGTTTGAAAATAATACCATTTTTATTTTATAGTAAAAATATTTAAAAGGGTACTATTGTATAATTCTTGAACATAAGAGATTCATTCATGAACTACCGTAGCAATTGCCAAAAGATGTGATAGCTGATGGGTGTGATCTAATAAAAATTACCTGTAAATACATATAAATATACTCTCACATTCATACTAAATGAAGGGAAAATGAATTATTTTAACGACAACATACCTAATTGGAGGAGAGCCTCTGATAGCTCTTGACCCGAATGGAGGAGACTGCAAATTCAAAGATTCATTTCTGCGTAAGTTGTTCACTCTATCGAACGAATGCATGCTCTGTGAATGATAAAAAATGCTATTATTAATAAGTTACAACAATAAAACCTTAAGCTCTAAAAATAAAATGAACAACTATGGTCATTCAAATTAAAAATGGCTCAAAACTACGAGCGAGATAAAATGTACACACAGACAATAATGAATTCTGGGAACAAAAGGAAATGATGATGAGTGAAGAAGAAGAAAACTTTTGAATCTTGATTGATTTTATCATATTGAACCGATATGTTAGGACACAATACGAAAATAATACCACGGTCGATTTATATAAAAGTGGGCAATGATAATAAATAATACAATTTAAATCTTTACTTTCATTATTTTAAATTCCAATTATTATACCAATATTAATAGCTTTGCAATCTATCAAAAAACATTAACAAAAGCCTAACTACATTTGTGTGAACTTTTTATAAACTTTTATGTTTTCATTATTATAATCGTTGTGGATATAAACTAAAAAATTATATCTCCTCTAATAAATTCATCAAAAATTCTAATTAATCAAAACAAATTATAGAATACTGGTTTAATCTAAAAGCTTCATAACCTAACCTCATTTTTATATCCATATCGCATTACTGTATTATTTTTCATTTATTAGAAGAGCAAGGTTTTAGATTATTCAAAGTAATAGAACAATGATTATATCCTGTAATTTTAATAATAGTATTACTGAATCAACACGCAACAAATTGAATAACTAACTTATTTTTAAAATTGATTATATTAAAACTAATTTTAAAATTTGCCTGCAAAAGCTTATGATGGCGGTACAGGGAGCGTGCTGGAACCTAGCGGCCAAAATTAGAACTATAGTGAGGTCCACGTTATAATGACAGTATTTGTTCAACTTTGGTTTTGCTATCCTTGTCTATCATTCGACAAAGCCGGTGGTACTATCCTTTTCTAGGTCCACAACGATGCCAATTATGTTTTTGACAGTGTAGAAATATAATTAATTAATGCAGAGAATCAACATCGCTATTCTCCAATCTTTATCCACTGCCATTATTATAACGTGGACCTCACTACAGGTGATGTAAGTTACAGATTGTAGCGTCTGTATCTGAATTATTATTCACGGCAGAGGATCGGCAACGCTGTCTACTTATCTTTCTCTACAGTAATTATAACGTGGACTTCACTATGTTTGAAATACTGTCTAGAATATCGTGAAAAACAACTGTATGTTATATTCTGAAACTGTGATTCTATTATTTTGATTGAATTATTGATTTTTTTCTGCATAGAGCTTATCAGTTTATCGGCGATTCTCTCTGAAACATGATAAAATTCCGCTCGTTTCAGCACTGCAGACATAGCACCGTTCTTTTGTTAATCTCTATTCAGTGAAAACATTTTTCGACGCCGAAAAACAATGGCAAATTATTGTTCGGCTCTCTCAGGGCAGAAGCGATCGGCTATTGTAGCAAATATCTCAGCGGTGAACTGCTGTTTTTATTACCACCTTGTTTCCAAAATCATGATAAGGAAGCTGTAGCTTATTGGACGATAGTGTGGAATATTTTAGACTATATTGACATGATATTGAGGTCCACGTTATAATGGCAGTGAAGAAAGATATAGGAGAAAAACTCTGCCGATTCTCTGTCTTGTCCAATACCTTCTATAGACGGTAGCTGATACAGGTTTATTGATGTAATAGTAACTGTTCATTCCAGTTTAAAATAATCAATTATATTTTAGTAAGCAATAAATTATATTTTTTAATAGTTTCATAAAGATTTCCATAATTAAGATGAAATATTTTGTTAATTCTACTATGTTGAAAGACGATCTGGCTACAGAATAAAGCGAGAAAGAGATAGTGCTATCCGCTTTGTTGAATGATAGACAAGGATATAGTGAGGTGGTCCACGTTATAATGGCATTGGAGAAAGATAAAAGTACAACGTTGCCGATCCTCCGACTTGTCAATGCCTTATATAGACGGTAAGACGGTACCCTAGCTGATACATTTGATGTAATATTAACTGTTTATTCCAGTTTAAAATAATCAATTTTATTTTATTAAGCAAGAGATAATATTTTTCAATAATTTCATAATTAAGATGAAATATTTCGTTAATTAATTATTAGTTCTACATTGTTAAAAGCCGATCTGGCAACAGAGCAAAGCGAGAGAGAGATAGCTCAATCCGCTATGTTGAATGATAGACAAGGATAGCAATAACATTGCTAAACACTGCCATTATAACATGGACCTCACTATATCCTTGTCAATCATTCAACAAAGCGGATAGCGCCTTCTCTTTCTCGCTTTACTCTGTTGCCAGATCGTCTTTCAACATAGTAGAATTAACAAAATATTTCATCTTAATTATGGAAATCTTCATGAAACTATTAAAAAATATAATTTATTGCTTACTAAAATATAATTGTTTATTTTAAGCAAGAATGAACAGTTAATATTGCATCAATAAACCTGTATCAGCTAACGTCTATGAAAGGCATTGACAAGACAGAGGATCGGCAAAGTTATTCTGCTATCTTTCTCCACTGCCATTAAAACGTGCACATCAATATAGTACGTAAAGCTGTGTTTTCGTTTGTGCTTAAATTTCGTCGTCGACCACGACAGGGAGAGAGTCTCAGATTGGGTAGATTTAAATTTGTCTACATAACCTAAAAGATTATGTTCAATTATATTTTAAAGGGACAGGTTGAGCTTATACTTTTTCATACTTTTGAATGGCAATAATTATGTTGATATTATTAGAAATGTTTAATTCTTTAATTGACCGAGCGAAGTGAGGTCTAAGATTCAAGTCGACGGTTTGGCATTTTTCTTAATGTTTAAATGTCTATATGTTGCGCATTTACGGCAAAACGCGGTAATGGATTTACATGAAATTCGACAGGTATGTTCCTTTTTTAATTGCGCGTCGACGTATATACAAGGTTTTTGGAAATTTTGCATTTCACGGATAATAATAAAGGAAAAAGAAGCCTCCTTCATACGCCAATATTAGAGTAAAAATCAGACTATAGAATATTATTCATCATAAATCAGCTGACAAATGATTACACAGATGTGTGGAGAAGCCAGTCTATTGCTGTATTTCCTTAAGGTCTATAGTTTCAATCAGGTACTTGTGGATGAGAATACTGCGTGAGGTCTACTTTACGTATCAACGAAAATGCACCTTAACCTGTGCTCCGCAAAAGTCTGATAAGGAACTTGACCAAGAACGACAAATTATTAGATAAAAAATGACTAATCATGGATGTGTTTTGTTTTTTAGAAGGACATTTTTGTTAGTAGCTATTGTTTCAAATGTAGCATGACACACATAAGACCAAGTAGGATCCTGTGTCTCATATATGACACGTCCCATAGAACTCATAAAGATTTACTGTAGAGACAAGACAATTCAAAAAACAGCTTGAGTCTGTCTGCTCACAATAGATTTCCAATATAGCAGCGACTGATAGAGATAAGAACCATTTATTTCTTCTTTTTCTTCTTCTTCTTCTTCATCATCTTCAGCATCTTCATCTTCTTCTTCTTCATCATCTTCTTCATCATCTTCAGCATCTTCATCTTCTTCTTCTTCTTCTTCTTCTTCTTCTTCATCATCATCATCTTCTTCTTCTTCTTCTTCTTCTTCTTCTTCTTCTTCTTCTCCTTCTTCTTCTCCATCATCTTTTGGGTAGAGAGTTAGTGAGGAGGATATTTTTAATATTCTTTCCGAAGAATGGACATTGATATGTCCAAAGCTCCGCCAATTTATGTAGATGCATAACAATATAATTATTATCTATAGTTATTATATTACAAATTGCTTTTTCATATCATATACAGTTCAATAATTTTTTTCTTAGTCTATATCATGTAAATTCATCTATAATTTTGCTGTATTGTAAGCTATTGTATATAAGTGTATAAGACAGTATATATTGTAATCTACATGAATAAAGTACTCAACCAATCAGTCTTCTTCTTCGTTCATTCATACTACTTCTACTGCCCCACCTCTTCTTCATCATCCTTCATCCTTTCCTTCTCTTTCTCACGTCTTTCAACACTTAATCCATTTCTCAACTACCATATCCTCAGTTTTATTCACTTCTCCCTACAAGCTCAGCAATCGTTTGGAACAATGTGGTCCCCTCAAGATTTTAGACACATGAAGAATCTAAAGGTGCGTACAGATATGCGCGCCGCGAACATGAGCAATTCACTTTTAATCAGCTGACTTTATTTGTATTTTTACAGAAACGGTAAGATACAGATATAAAAAGCTTGGCATCAGCTGATTAAAAGTGAATTGCTCATGTTCGCGGCGCGTATATCTGCACCTTTACATAAACATTCAAATACCTTTTTCCTACAGTTACGTTGAAAAGTGGCCATTGCTGCACTGATTACAGAACGCAAAGAATCACTTTTCCGCTCTAGTGCGGGAAAAATTTTTCTGCACTCCAGATTTGCAACATGGCAACGCAAAATACTTAGTAGGTTATATGGAGCAACAGTGCAGCAAAATCAAAATGAAGTTGGTAACAGTGACTGGGCTGCTATAGTGAGCAGAGGTGCAACCAAGCACAACGCGCAAATTATTATTCATTATATATTATAACCAAGGACAACGAGGACTTTAGGATTTTAGGATTAAGGTTTTTATCAATAATAAAATTACACAGAAAAACATTTGATGGATTTCAGGCAATTTTACCCATAATTACCCACTTTTCATATTCAATGGTAACTGTAGGAAAAACTTAATGTGAAATACGTGCGCAAAGTTCCTCTGCTGCACTCAAGAAACCATTCCGCCCTCGCCTACGGCTCGGGCGTAAACGTTTCTTTCGGTGCAGCAAACTGTCACTTTGCGCACTAGTTGCACAAATAACTATTTCAACATATATTTTTATCATTCACGAAATGTTTCAGCTCTAAATCTATTTCCAAGAAACCAAAAATGAGAATTTATCTGTTGTAAATATTTGCAGTGTCAGAAGTCTTCGGGGAGGTTTACAGCATGCAACTTTGGATTTTCGTTTAATAATAAACTAGCTCACCCGGCGAACTTCGTACCGCCAAAAAGTCAATGCATATCTCATGTCACACTTAAATTTGGTGAATCATGAAATTTATTTGACAATCAATATTTCAATTTACATCTCAATACGGACTTCCTATGTGTTTAAAACTACCGTTTCAATACCAGTAAACAATTTTATCACAGAGTGACGTGTTTATAACAGCTGGTAAGTTTAGATGCTAAATCATATTATCATAATATATGATCTTGAATCATGATGATCTTTCCGTTCGGCCGAAAATTTTGAATACATAGGTCTGTAAAATGGTTTAATATATAATTATTATTATCAGCCCCCCCCCCCTATTAAAATTACTGGTCAGAAACCATCCCCAATATTCACACAACATATTCCCAAAGTTGCATGCCGTTCTGTCGAGTAGTTTTCGAGTCTATAGGGAACAAACAACAAACACACAGACATTCATTTTTATATATAGATATTATTTAAATCTGAAATCCTTGTTAATCAATTGAACTAAATAAAAGCAAAGTATTGACATCCATCCGCTGTATACTAGGCGCTATAAATAGATAAATCCCTCAGCATAATATACTAGAGTCAAAAACAGCTTCATCAGCAATATTTGGCACGCGTTCCACAGTTTCGAGATCAATACTGAAAGGCCTCACTGTCTATCTTGCAATGCACTATGCACTTTACAGTCGATGCACTTACATGCAACTGCACTAATGCAGTAGTCTCCATCTTTCAAAGTCGAGAAATGAGACAAGTTTGAAACTCTCCAGATTGCAGCAGATTTGTGTTACAACAAGTTACACCTAGGTTTTCTTCATCTTTTTACGTCGAGAAATAAGAGAAGTTTGAAACATTTAGATCTCTTCAAATTGCAGCAAATTTGTGTAACAATATGGCATCTTTTCATGCCAAGGACTGCACTAATGCAGTAGTCTCCATCTTTCAAAGTCGAGAAATGAGACAAGTTTGAAACTCTCCATATTGCAGCAGATTAGTGTTACAACAAGTACACCTAGGTTTTCTTCATCTTTTTACGTCGAGAAATAAGAGAAGTTTGAAACATTTGGGCCTCTTCAAATTGTAGCAAATTTGTGTAACAATATGTTACGCCTAGGTTTACTTTATCTTTTTAGGAATAAGAGAAATTTGAAAGATTTAAGGCCTCTTCAGATTGCAGCAAATTTGCATTACACCTAGGTTTTCTTTATCTTTTAATGCCAAGGAATAAGAGAAGTTTGAAACATTTAAGGCCTATTCAGATTACAGCAAATTTTTGTTACAATTTGTTACACCTAGGTTTTCTTTATCTTTTCATGCCAAGAAATAAGAGAAGTTTGAAACATTTAGGACTCTTCAAATTGCAGCAAATTTGTGTTACAATATGTTACACCTAAGTTCTCTTTATCTTTTCATGCCAAGGAATAAGATCAGTTTGAAACATTTAGGACTACAAATTGCAGCAAATTTGTGTTACAACATATTACACCTAATAGGTTTATCTTCTCAAGGCGAGAAATAAGAGAAGTTTGAAACACTAACGACCTCTCTTCACATTGCAATAATAATGTGTTACAACAATTAACACCTAGGTTTTCTTCATCTTTTCATGCCAACAAATAACAGAATTTTCAAACATTGAAGACCTGTTTATATTGCAACAAAATTGTATTGAAACATGTTACACCAACATTTTCTCTATCTCATGCCGAGAAATAAAAGAAATTTGGACCATTCAAGACCCGTTCACATTGCAACAACTTTGTGTTACAACTTGTAACACCTAGTATTCATCTTTTCATGCCAGGAAATGAGACAAGTTTGGAACATTCAAGGCATCTAACAATGCAGCAAATTTGTGTTACAACCATATGTTACACCTAGGCTTATTTTATATTTCCATGCCAGGAAATGAGACAAGTTTGGAACACTCAAGGCCTCTTCAGATTGCAGCAAATTTGTGTTACAACAATATGTTACACCTGGGTTTATTTTATCTTTTCATGCCGAGGAATAAGAGAAGTTTGAAACATTTAAGGCCTCTTCAGATTGGAGCAAATTTGTGTTACAACAATATGTTACACCTAGGTTTATTTTATCTTCTCATGCCGAGAAATGAGACACGTTTGGAACACTCAAGGCCTCTTCAGATTGCAGCAAATTTGTGTTACAACAATATGTTACACCTGGGTTTATTTTATCTTTTCATGCCGAGGAATAAGAGAAGTTTGAAACATTTAAGGCCTCTTCAGATTGGAGCAAATTTGTGTTACAACCATATTTAAACCTAGGTTTATTTTATATTTTCATGCCAGGAATGAGACAAGTTTGGAACACTCAAGGCCTCTTCAGATTGCAGAAAATTTGTGTTACAACAATATGTTACACCTGGGTTTATTTTATCTTTTCATGCCGAGGAATAAGAGAAGTTTGAAACATTTAAGGCCTCTTCAGATTGGAGCAAATTTGTGTTACAACAATATGTTAAACCTAGGTTTATTTTATATTTTCATGCCAGGAAATGAGACAAGTTTGGAACACTCAAGGCCTCTTCAGATTGCAGAAAATTTGTGTTACAACAATATGTTACACCTGGGTTTATTTTATCTTTTCATGCCGAGGAATAAGAGAAGTTTGAAACATTTAAGGCCTCTTCAGATTGGAGCAAATTTGTGTTACAACCATATGTTAAACCTAGGTTTATTTTATATTTTCATGCCAGGAAATGGGACAAGTTTGGAACACTCAAGGCCTCTTCAGATTGCAGCAAATTTGTGTTACAACAATATGTTACACCTAGGTTTATTTTATCTTTTCATGCCGAGAAATGAGACAAGTTTGGAACACTGAAGGTCTCTTCACATTGCAAAAACTCCAAGTTAACACTAGGTTTACTAGGGTCTTTCATGCCAAGAAAATAAGGAGAGTTTGTTGTATTACAAGTTTTCAGATAAGAAAACATATTTCATTTTTGAGAATTTTTTAAATCCACTCACCGAATTAAGTCCCAGTGGCCACTCATCATTCGAGTTAAGATCATCCGCGCTCTGCAATAAAATAAAAACAATTTCATAATAAAATAAGTTACATGAAATCCAAGAATCTAAGATAGAAGACACAATCTGAAATAGGAGACAGATGTTATAACATACAAAGCACCGCTTATGCCCAATGCAAATCTTTTTACTTGCAGTACAGTTTGTGTTCATATGATGTTTGTATATATTATTCATTTTGCAAAAAAATTCATTTTTCAGGACATTTTTCAGAAGACGACAAGAAATCATCATAAACAAATATTATAATTGATAGCTTGTTGATTCATCCCGAGTTCTTCATTTAATTTTGACCGAGCGAAATGAGGTCTAAGATTCAAGTCGACGGTTTGGCATTTCTCTTAATGTTTAAATGTTTGAATGTTGCGAATATGTGGCGCATTTACGGCGAAACGCGGTAATAGATTTCCATGAAATTTGACAGGTATGTTCCTTATTTGATTGCGCGTCTACGAGGTATAAACGCGTATACACAAGGTTTTTGGAAATTTTGCATTTCAAAGATAATATAAAGGGAAAAAGGAGCCTCCTTCATACACCAATATTAGATTAAAAATCAGACTGTAGAATTATTCATCATAAATCAGCTGACAAGTGATTACACAGATGTGTGGAGAAGCCAGTCTATTGCTGTATTTTCATAAGGTCTATAGTTTCAATCAGGTACTTGTGGATGAGAATACTGCGTGAGGTCTACTGTTCACATAACTACTAGTATTATTAACAATGAATAAATTAATGAATACAGTAACCATATTTTTATCCATTCTAGTTTGAATTTGAACTCCAGATGTTTAGGAATTGAAAGTCCAGATTTTGGAAAAATTGAGAAATACAGTAGAATACAGTACTTCAATCAGAATACATGTAGTAATACTCCATGAGTAGTGAAGTATTGAATGTGTGTGTATGTGTGGGTAAGAGGAAGAGGGAGGTAAAGAGACAGAGCAACAGTGTGAGGAGGAATTAGATTAGATTAGATTCCTTTATTTATGTATGTTACAATATTTACTGGCTTATACACTAATTTACATTAAATGACGATATTGCTAGTTAACCAAACGAATTTCACAAAGTATAAATAATTAATCAATGAAAATAAATATAGAATGCAATTAGAAGAACGATAATATAATAATGTGATGTAACTTCATAAATCGGCGGTGTTTCAACAAATAATTGTCGATTCTCTGAGAAGGATATAAAAATATCCTCCCCATTAACACACGACCGGGGAGTGAGAGTGAGTGTGAGTGAGAGAGAGAACAAGAGAGCGACTGAGAAAAGAAATTCTGTAGAACGATAATGTTTGACAAGGTAATAAAAGGAATAGCTCTATCTGATTACAGGTGGCAGAATAGCTTGTGTATTTCTCAGTAGTATGGTCATACAACTAGTGTGACAGAGAGAGATTGAGTGAGAGAGAGTGAGAGAATGAGTAAGAAAAAAAGAGAGCGAGGAAAGAAATAAAACAATAGGTGGTGAAGGAATAGTTCTATCCGAATACAGGTAGCAATATAGTTTGTTTATCAGTAGTAGGGTTATACAACTAGTGTGACAGAGAGAGAGAGGGTGTTAAAGAGAGAAAGAGTGAGAGAGAGTGAATGAGCAAGAAATCGACCAACAAAATAAAATAGAACAATAATGATTGACTAGGTAGTGAAGGGAATATCTCTGTCAAAATACAGGTGGCAAAATAGTTTGTTTACCAGTAGTAAGATCATACAACTAGTGTGACAGAGAGAGAGTGAGAGGGATTGAGAGAGAAAGGACCACGCCCACTCTACTACTACGTTCATTCATGAGTATTGTAGTAGTAGAGTGATTGATTACAGTTTCGGCCACAAGATGGCAGCACTGTTTACTACGCACCTCACAGCTGTTAGGTGACACACCCTACGATGGATAGGGATAGGGCATGGAAAGGGATGATAAGGGAGTGGAGGAGGAGGAGGAGGAGGAGTAGGAGGAGGAGGAACAGTGGGAGGAGGTAGAGGTGAAGGCCGAGGATGAGAAGGTGGCAGAGTGAGATATTGAGAGGAGGAAAGTAAAATCGAGAATTTGGTTTGTAAATTCTACCATAGAGAAACAATAGGTTAACAATAAGTTACGCTATTGTTTCTCTATGATTCTACACTTTTACCGAAATCCTGTGTCTCATAACACTAGCTAAAACTCCGAAGAGATAAAGAATAAGGAGAAGAGAAGATAAAGAAAGTGAGAAGAGATGCTTGATAATGTAAATTTGTTTTTTTAGGAATTATCTCAGCTGAATGAATTAATATTTGGGTCTACTGGGTTACTCAGGTCTTATACTTGGTTTTCCAGTTTAATAAAATCATAGAGTTTGAAATTTTCTGTGTATGATAGCTATTGTATAATTGAGAATTAATTGAGGATATTGATATCCAGAATTTTTGCTGTGTAAAAATGAATTGCACATTCATAGTTGGAATGATAGTATATAAATTTACCTATAAATAAGGAGTGGTTGTTCATACTTTCTGTATCATTCGTCTTCTGGACTGTATTGATTTATATATTTGAAATGTTTCAGAGATCATTTTTTAGTTGTTACCGAGTTCTCGTGATTTCAAGTAGCTAGGTTTTAGAGCTATTGTATGATTTAGTTTTTTGAAATATGAGAGTGAGCTAGAAAATTATTTTTAGGTTTTGTCTTTATTTAATTAAAATTTGTATTCATTTATACTGATGGAGCCCCACACAGGATTCCTTTGGGGTCTCCTATTTGGACGATAGGCATTCATTTTTTGTAAAGTGTTTGTTTATTGGTCGAATAAATTTATTTATTTATTTATTTATTTATTTATTTAGATGAGGAGAAGTGGGAGGAGAATAGAGTAGAAGAAGAGGGAATAATAGGAAAGAGTAGTAAAGAGGAGGACGGGGCGGTAGAGAAAGGAAGCCCCGGGCTTGAGCTAGAATGAATTCAAATAAAATAGAAACAAATTATCATTATTAAACGAAAATCCAAATTACATGCGGTAATTCACCCCGAAGACTTCTGCTACTGCAAATACTGTATTGACAACAGGGTAAACAGCTAGATAGAAATTCGATGAGCGCTACTATTCAAAAATTATTTGTCAGCCCGGGAATGACAAATAATTTCTGAATAGTAGCGCTCATCGAATTTCCATCTAGCTGTTTACGCTGTTGTCAATACAGTATTTGCAGTAGCAGAAGTCTTCGGGGTGAATTACAGTATTTAATTTGGATTTTCGTTTATTAATAATAATTTATTCATTAGCATTTGAATGATTGCAATATCTCAGTAATTTCCACCTGTAAAATAGAAACATAATGGAGAAAAATATTGTCACTTGTACAGATGTACCACCATCCCATGTTAGTTCAATATGTGTATTAAATACAGCTTCTATAAGTGACAAAATATGATGAAAACTAGTGATCAAGACAATTGCCCATATAAATAAAACCAGAGCAAATTAATGCTCATGAGCAAGAGCATGGAGCATAAGGTATTGCTCATGAACAAAAGGTAAAAGCAAAAGCATTTGCTCATTTTTATATGAATAAGCTTTACCTTATACTCTCACCTTATGCTCCTGAACTCTGGAGCAAATGCTCACGTATTTTAAAGATTTTTCATCAGCTGATTCGCTTTTGTAGCCTTACGTTGTTTTTATAGCTCACGGAAGCGCTAAATATGCAAACAGGGGGCACCGCTTGTGTTTGCGTCGTCTGCTCTGTTTTCTATTTATGAATAGAGTTTTAGGTTAGTTGAGTTTAGCATTTTGAAATAATAGCGTGAAAAAATTCATCTCTATAATAATCTTCAGCATAATTCTTATAATATCAATAGCCTTCTTATAATCGTCTACACTCTCATCTTCTTAAATGCTTATTTCCTATTTTTTGATGGCTATCTTTATATCAGGTATATCTTTTGTAGGGATAATGGTGATGTATATCATGGTTGAATCTAAAAAGAGTTTTATAGTTCTCAACTATTGGTTGTGATCGTATCTGGTATAGTTTCCTCTTCCTCATACGAATTAGTTGAGCCATTTTACTATGAGCAAAAGGTGCTTCAAAAGTTGAGCAAATGCTCTAGTTTATTCATACAGTTTTGAGTATAAGCTTTTACTCTTGAGCAAGTGCTCAAACTATTTTTTTGATGAGCATGAGCAAAAGGTTTTGCTCACGTTTATTCATAGAAAATGAAGCAAATGCTCCAAATTTTAGAAGTATAAGAATGCTCTACTTTATTCATATGGCCCAGTGCTGGATAATAGAATTAAGAGAGATACAGAGAGAGAGAGAGAGAGAAAAACAGAAGGAAAACCACGAAAACAGATTAATGAAAACAAGAGTGACCACTTTTCATTCCAGTCACTTTTTCCCTACGACTATTATATAGTAATCAGACAGTATTAGTCCAATAAGAAGCACTGGAGTTATAAATAAATGCTGACAGTTAAAATTGATCTCACTTTGACCACATAATATTCTTTCTCTGTCTCACTCAGGCTCTCACATTTGGCTGCTAATTTAGAAAATATATATCTCCAACTCTCTCACACAAATAGACATGGTGAGCATTGCTGTAGAGAGAATGAGAGAAAGAATATAAATAAGCAGTGAGGTGAAGGTGGAGGGGGAGGAGGAGTAGTAGGAGAAGGAGAGGAGAAGAATGTTGGAAAGAGAGGAAAACTCATCGATCCATTGCGTTTTTGAAGTCTCCTGTCCTTACTCATCCTCCATCATTGTTTCCTTTTTACTCTCTTTCTCCTTCATCTCTTCTTCATCCTCTCATTCTTCTTCACCACCTCATCTTTTTCTTCTCCTTTGCATCCTACTCTCTTGTCAACCTCATCTTCCCACTTCTTTTTTAATCCCCCACTTCTCCACCACTCGTTCTTCTTCACCAACACTCCTTCTCCTCATATTTTCCTACTTCTTCTTCTGAATCTAATTTTTGACAAAGCAGAGTATGATTAAACTTTTTTTTAGAATTTCTACTTTCATCATTTTTTACCCTGGGGTAAGCTTACTAGGGTAAGCATTCCTGACTGGCAATTGGGAGGTACCGGGTTCGATTCCCGGGCTGGCAACTAATTTTTGGATAGTAGTTCTCATCGAATTTCCATCTAGCTGTTAACCCTGTTGTCAATGTCTGCAGTAGCAGAAGTCTTCGGGGTGATTTACAGCATTTATTTAGGATTTTCGTTAAATAATAATTATACTCTCCTTTCCGCTTCTTGCTCTCATTTTCGCCTCTCTCTGTTCATCCCATCCTATTCATCATTCATTTCCTCATTCTCTCCTTGGATTCATAATCTCCTTTTATTGTTTTCTTATTTGGAATCATCAACACTGATACGAATTGCCCTAGTAAATTTTCGTGAATCTATGTGACGCTGGTAGTCTCTCATACTGTGCCGTTCTTACACTCTCACTTAGCCAAAACAGTAATTATTATAGACAGTAGACAACAGTAATCGGCTTGAGTTGACAAAAATCGGCTAACAATTTGGAACTTAAATGACCTATACTATGGGAAATCTTTTTCAAAATCGAATCAAATCAAATTATGTCTAAGAAACAGTTTACAAAGTGTATCACATAACCCAATAAAATAAACAATTTAAATACTTTTACATGCAAATTCTCATGCTATCATTTCTCCATGGTACAACCTGATAGTTTCTTGAACATTTCCCAATATTGTAGCTTACACCTCTAGTGGCTGACTCACAAAATTTCCCCGTTACACCAACCTATCCCTCCACTTTGGAAATCTGTGGCTTCACACCAATCCCTCCCCAAAATGGCTGACCATCAAATTTCCCCACTATTCCCAGCTATTTCTCCACTTTGCAATCTGTGGCTTACAACCCCAAATACCACAGTTTTGCAGCCTCCCAACAGTTGGTCGTTACTACACCCCCCGGGCCCCTTGCTACTATCGAGGGGGGTAACGTGGACCCCTTACCCCAAAAGAGGGGCAACGTAGCCCCCCCTTTCCACCAAAAGGGGGGCAGCGTACACCCGATAAACCCCCCCCACCGGTGACGTCACAGTCTAGCTAGTACTATGCACAAATAATAAGGAAAGTCTCTGACGCAGAGGCAATTCATGATCAGTCTGCACTTCTGATAAGAGAGCCAAACTGACTACTTTCCCCTACTAGATGTCTGGCTTCTCAATTTCACCGTCTCTTTCTCCTCTACCTTCTTCTTCTCCTCCTTCTCATACATCTTCATTTGCTTCTCCTTTATCCTCTCTTACTTGGTTATCCATTTTTCTACTACCCTGTTTTCAGTGTTCTCATCATTATCATCCTCTTGCTCCTCATCTTTTTCTTCTTCTCCTTCCTCTTCTTCTCCTCCTGCCTCTTCTTCTTCTCCTTCTCCTTCTCCTCCACCACCTCCACCACCTCCTCCTCCTCCTCCTCCTCCTCCTCCTCCTCATCATCATCCTCTATCAGCTGCTTCTTTTAAAACACTTGTACAAAAGCCTGTTAAATTTCAACCGTGATTAATGCCACGTGAATCAATCAGAGAAGACTCCTCTTCAAAATAGCCTTCTCTGATTGGTTCTCGTGAATTTAATCATGGTTAAAATTGAACAGACTTTTGTGCAACTGAGCCTTTTTTCATGCTTTCTGATTGATTTCTCTATTCTTTGACTGACTACTTTCTCCTACTAGATGTCTGGCTTCTCAGTTTCACCGTTTACTTCTCCCACTTTTTCTCACTTCCTTCTTCTTTTTCTTCTTCTTCTTCTTCTTCTTCACTTGCTTCACTTCATCCTCTCTTACTTAATCATCCATTTTTCTACTACCCTGTTTTTTGGGTTCTCATCACTATCATCCATTATCATAATCTTCTTCTTCTTCTTCTCCTTCTCATCTTCTTATTTTTTTCTCTTTCATCCTCTTCTTTTTCTTCTTCATTTTCTTCTTCGTCAATTCCCACTACTTCTGTATCTCCTCATCCTCCTCCTTCTTCTTCTTCTTCTTTTTATCCTGCTCCTTATCACCCTTCTACTTCGTTCACCACTCCTAGGCTGGTCACACACCGATTAGTCAAGACAAGACTAGTCACGTTTAGTCACAATACTTCACATAGTTGCTTATATGGAGTCATGTCTAATTGCAATGACTAATCTAGTGTGAGACTCTCTCTAGTGTGAGTTGCATCATAAGGAACACTGTGAAGTATTGTGACTAAACGTGACTAGCCTTGACTTGACTAAACAATGTCTGACCAGCCTTATCCCTCTTCTCAACTATCATTTCCTCAGTTATTTCACTCTTCCTACAAGTCCAGTAACAGTTTAGAACAATGCGGTCTCCTCAAGATTCAAGAGTCATTGAGAAACCAACATAACAAATTAATTGCATCAGCTGCCTCTCTCCTAGCTTTTCTCCTACTCTTTTCAACTTTTAATTCAATGCATTTTTCGAATGAAAACACAAGGATATGGGCCATATGTATGAAGTTGAGCATTCGCTTATACTTCTAAAATATGGAGCATTTGCTTCATTTTCTATGAATAAACGTGAGCAAAACCTTTTGCTCATGCTCATCGAAAAAATAGTTTGAGCATTTGTTCAAAAGTAAAAGCTTTTGCTCAAAATTGTATGAATAAACTAGAGCATTTGCTCAACTTTTGAAGCAATTGCTTCAAAAAAGGAGAGTATAGTCTAGAGCAGCTTATCACCTTTTACTCATAGTAAAATCGCTCACCTAATTCGTATGAGGAAGAGGATACTATACCAGAAACGATCACAACCAATAGTTGAGAACTATAAAACTCTTTTTAGATTCAACCATGATATATATCACCATTATCCCTACAAAATAATAAATACAAAAGCTATAAAGATAGCTATCACAAAATAGGAAATAGGCATTTAAGATGATGAGAGAGTGTAGACGATTATAGGAAGGCTATTGATATTATAAGAATATTCTGAAGATTATTATAGAGATGACATTTTTTCACGCTATTATTTCAAAATTCTAAACTCAACTAACCTAAAACTCTATTCATAAATAGAAAACAGAGCAGACGACGCAAACACAAAGCGGTGCACCCTATTTGCATATTCAGCGCTTCCGTGAGCTATAAAAACAAAGTAAGGCTACAAAAGCGAATCCGCTGATGAAAAATCTCCAAAATACGTGAGCATTTGCTCCAGAGTTCAGGAGCATAAGGTAAGAGTATAAGGTGAAACTTATTCATATAAAAATGAGCAAATGCTTTCGCTCCTACTTTTGCTCATGAGCAAAACCTTATGCTCCATGCTCTTGCTCATGATCATTAATTTGCTCTGGTTTTATTCATATGGGCCCATATCTCAAGCTGCGTACAGAATTGAGCGTCACAGAGACGTGCATTTCACTTTTCATCAGCTGATTATATCATCTGTATTTGTACAGACACAGTAAGTTACCTCTATAATAAGCATGGCATCAGCTGATGGAATGTGAAACGCGTGTGTTGGTGGCGCTCAAGACTGTATTCAGCTTGACTTGATGTTTAAATTGGAATCAATAAAGGTTGAAGCTCGATTTGATGATATTCCTCATCAATTCTACGATCCTTCATCTTTTTATGATATTTTCTACTTCTTTCACTTTTCTTGCTTTTCTGATCAACTACTAAAAATGTATGAATGACATGTCTCACCACCTTTTCATCAATTTCTCCTCTCTTCTCTTCCATCGCCTCCTCCTCCCCGTACTCCTCACCTCCTCATCCTATAATTTCTATGCTCCACTCAATGCCTTCTTGATATTACGACTCCGCCATGACTACGATTGTTATTATTATTACCAGCATCCATTTTCTTCCCCCTACTCCTCACAACTCTCTGAAATCAACCCTTTCATCAATCCATACCTCTTCCCACTCTCTCTCTCAAACACTCACAATCTCTCGGCCTCTCTCTCACTCTCTCTCTCTCTCTCTCTATCACTCATTCACACTCTTTCACCCACTCTCTCTCTTATCTATCATTCATACTCTTTCACTCTCTCTATATCTCTCTTATCTCTCATATATTCTCTCTCTCTCGTTATCACTAGCTCTATTTTTCTTTCTCTCTCTGATTTCATCTCTGTCTTCCCCCATCTCTTGTCCTCATTTCTTCTTCAGCATCTATCGAGTCAGACAGTCTGTAGTCGGACAGTTATTTGCAATATTCTCAAGTAGTAGTAATAGCTATATCAGACTGCTTGCACCCTTCCATCTTCTTCTTCTTCTTCTTCTTCTTCTTCTTCTTCTTCTTCTTCTTCTTCTCCTTCTTATTCTTCTTCTTCTTCTTCTTCTTCTTCTTCTCCTTCTCCTTCTTCTCCTTCTTCTTCTTCTTCTTCTTCTTCTTCTTCTTCTTCTTCTTCTTCTTCTTCTTCTTCTTCTTCTTCTTCTTCTTCTTCTTCTTCTCCTTTCTTCTTCTCCTTCTCCTTCTCCTTCTTTCTTCTTCTTCTCCTTTCTTCTTCTTCTTCTTCTTCTTCTTATTCTTCTTCTTCTTTCTTCTTCTTTCTTTTCTTCTTCTTCTTCTTCTTCTTCTTCTTCTTCTTTCTTCTTCTTCTTCTTCTTCTTCTTCTTCTTCTCTTCTTCTCTTCTTCTTCTTCTTCTTCTTCTTTCTTCTTCTTCTTCTTTCTTCTTCTCTTCTTCTTCTTCTTCTTCTTCTTCTTCTTCTTTCTTCTTCTTCTTCTTCTTATCTTCTTCTTCTTCTTCTTCTTTTCTTCTTTTCTTATCTTCTTCTTCTTCTTCTCTCTTCTTCTTCTCTCTTCTTCTTCTTCTTCTTCTCTTCTTCTTTCTTCTTCTTCTTCTCTTCTTTTTCTTCTCTTCTTCTTCTTCTTCTTCTTCTTCTCTTCTTACTCTGCTCCTTCTTATTTTTGATCAATTTTTTTTACTATGTATTTCGACTCGTGGTATATTTCCTAACTCCTGTTTTTTTCCTTCCAATATTTCATACTCGTTCTTCTACTCCCTTTTCTTCTTCATCATCATAGATTCTCACTATTCTCTTCCAATCATTTTCCTCCTTCTCAACACCTCCTTCTCCTCACCACAACCTCCTCCTCTCCACGATTCCTACACCTCCAATTCTTCAGCTCCTGTCCTGTTCTTGTTCTTTTTCTTCTTCTGCTACTTCTACTTCTCCATTCTACTCCTCCTATCCACGATTCCTACACCTCCAATTCTTCAGCTCCTGTCCTGTTCTTTTTCTTCATCTGCTACTACTACTTTTCCGTTCATTCTATTATTCTACTTCTCCATTCTACTTTCTCATCTTCTTCATCATCATCATCTACGTCCTTTTCTCCCTCTCCTCCATCTTCGTGTCCTCTTCCTTCTCTTCCTCTCCTACTAAATTCTACTATCTTTCTTCCATATTTTTTCTGCTATGATAACAGGCAGCGGAGCGCCTGAATCTTGACTTCTGGTGTCGATTGCCTCTCAAAACTGAGCCAAGAAGTGTCATCTCGTCGAAAAGAAACTCATTAACTTGGTTTTGTTTTGAAAATATCGGGGGAAAATCTCGGGTTTATGATTAGAAAAGTGTGTTGGATTGAAATATTGGAGCAAAATCTCACCGGTACATAATTATTTTACATGACATGATAATTATCATGACTTAGTGCACCAAAATCTAATCGAACCGATTTATTTTTCATCAAATTACAAATATTGTCGACTCTTTGAAAAGGATAGAGAATAATATCCTTCCCATCGACACACAACACACTCTCTAAGAGAAAGAAATAGAGAGTGATTGATTGATTATATGCCTTTATTAGGGCGGAGTTAGGACTCTAGATCCTCTCTGCCACACAACCTTAAAGAGAGAGAGAGCGAAAGATAGGTATAGAGAGAGTGAGAGAGAGAGAGAGACACAGGGAGTGAGAGGGAGAGGGGTGATTGATTGATTGAGTACTTTATTTATGAAGATTACAAAATATACTGGCTTATACACTTATATACAATAAATTACAATACAGCAAAATTATAGATGAATTTACATAATGTAGACTAAGAAAATTATTTTTGAACTGCATATGATATGAGAAAAGCAATTGGTAATAGATATAGATAATATTGTTATGCATCTACATAAATTGGCGGAGCTTTGGACTTATCAATGTCCATTCTTTGGAAAGAATATTCAAAATATCCTTCCCACTAACTCTCTACCAAAACATTACCAACTCTACCAACTCTACCAAACCCAGAGACAGAGAGAGATTGATTGATTGATTTATTGATTTATTGATTGAGTACTTTATTTATGTAGATTACAATATATACTGGCTTTTACACTTATATACAATAGCTTACAATACAGCAAAATTATAGATGAATTTACATAATATAGACTATGAAAATAATTATTGAGCTGTATATGATATGAAAAAAAGCAATTTGTAGTAACTATAGATAAAATAGATAATATTGTTATGCATCTACATAAATTGGCGGAGCTTTGGACATATCAATGTCCATTCTTCGGAAAGAATATTCAAAATATCCTTCCCACTAACTCTCTACCAAAACATTACCAACTCTACCAACTCTACCAAACCCAGAGACAGAAAGAGAGTGAGAGGGGGAGAGTTTGAAGGAGAGAGGGTGCGTGACCAGGACAGGTCGTGAGAAAGAGATAGAGCTCAAAGAAAGAGTGTGAGAGTTTGAGAGACTGAGGCCCGGTTGCACAAAACCCGGTTAAAATCTAACCGTGATTAATTCCACGAGAACCAATGAGAGATGCCGTCTCTTCAAGAACGCCTTCTCTGTTGGTTCTCGTCAAACTAATCACAATTAAAATCTAACCGGCTTTTGTACAACCGGGCCTGAGAGACGAAGTATTTAACTAGAGTTGTACATATACATTATCCAGTACCTGGTGCTATAGAGTTGTACATATATATTATCCAGTACCTGGTGCTATCTCTACCGGTAAAAAGATGAATTTCATCGTTGACCAATATGAAGACAGTTGGGCGGAGCTTAGCTCTTCCCGATTTGAATGACCCAGAACCTGATGTCATCTTCCGGCCAAATTGAAAATTTCAACAACTTACAGTAATTGGTAACTTATAGGCTACAGTTTCCATTGCAGCATGTGACTCAAATATGTTGTAATACAGACAGACCATGATTTATCCTCAACTCAAAAGACGACAATAACATAATTCATTCATAGTATAGTCTGCATTGCAGCATGTGACGCAAACTCTTTTCAATAGGCTATAGTTTCTATTGCAACATGTTACTCAACCTTGTTGTAATACAGACGGACCTTGATCCATCCTCAACTCTACAGTAGGGATGGTTATTGATACATCGATGTTTAAAAACATCAATGTTTTAACATCAAACATCGATGTTTTTAACATCGATGTTCACTGGTCTATGTTTTTCACTTATCGATGGTTTTACCTAGACATCGGTCATCCGATGTTTTTCCCAACTAAAAAGTAAAAACAATTCTAATTTTTAATTTGATTTAAGGTTTTTTTGACGTGACAACGTCTTATAAATTGGTTTGCCGGGTGACACTTCAAGAAACTGCGTTACGTTCCCACGTTATGCGCTCACAATGAGAGCGAGTGAGAGCGTTCGTTTCGGTTCACGGTCGTCTGGAAAGAGCACGAATAGGAGCAGTGGCGAGCAACCAACGCAGCAGCAACCAGCAACCCGAAGGCATTCACCTGGAGAGAGAGTGAAATGGAGCAGTCATCAACCTGCGCAGGCGCCACAAGCAATCTCCTGCGACTGCGCCTGCTTAGGTGAATAAGTGAATAGGTTATGTTGTAGTAATCACAATAATGCATAATCACATAATCATGCATAAGTGAATAGGTTATGTTGGAGTAATCACAATGTTGTGGTTCAGTGCGAGATTCTTTGTATAAATTAATGTTTTAAATATAATTCTTTGTATAAATAAATGTTTTGAATTGTTACTATTATTTCATCCTTCTTCCCACTATATACGAATGAATATTCACATTAAAATTATTTTACCACTCAAAGTCGTTGTCATGTAAAACTTTCGCCCGTATACCGACTTTACAGGCAACCATGCAATTTTTTTGTTTGAAGAGGATTATCTTGAGAGCTTATAGTAACAATATAGAGCAATAGTAACAGAATATAATCATTATCTTTGTCATATTTAGTGTAGTATTCTGTTTAGTGTTTTTCGTGAATATAGATCACTCTTGTGAAAGATCTCGCATAAGTTTTGACTTCCTGCTGATTGTTTTTTTTTTCAATCAGGCTCTCTGTATTTTTATGTGAGACTGTTGATACTCTTGAAGATTCACATTACTTCTACTTCTGCGGCCCGTGTCAAGGTTGGATATTTATTCAGAATTGAATAATAGGTCGGATTCTTTGTTTCTTAGGAAGAAAGAGTTTTTTCTTATTACAATTATATATTTCCTCAACATGCGTTTAACACTAATTAATCTAGCTCTGGAAAAAGAGGTCCTCCTATTGTAAGGAGAGCAGATATCCATATAAAAAACTTAATCCATTTTCATTTCCTGTGCTCTGCTAGAATACCTGTAACCTAGGTACCTTGGTATCATCCGTAAAAACGTAGGGCGATACAACGATGTTAAAAAACATCGATGTTCACTTATCGATGTTGAAGTGAAAAAAACATCGATTTTTTGTCTTTCGATACCCATCCCTACTCTACAGACAACAAGACTTTCTAGACATTGTTATCAGAGCTTATCATCGCTTGAAAACTTTTTCCATTACTTAATGAGCAGACAAACCCTTATTTCATATTGTGGTTAATTTGTAAAAGTTTTACAAGACAGCAATAGCGTGTAGACAACAGTGTTCTCAATGACAGTATTGACCAAGTACGAATCTGGCCTCTGTTTTTATTGGGTCAAAACTTTACTATAGTGAGGTCCACGTTATAATGGCAGTATAAGATTGGTGTTGCTCTCCTTGTCTATTATTCAACAAAGCAGTTAACACTATCCTTTACTACCTCCGTAACGTTGCCAGAACGAATTTAAGCAATGTAGAAATATAATTAACTAGCCGTCAGACTCGCTTCGCTCGCCATATCCGTCTAGCCAGGGGGCTCCGCCCCCTGGACCACCGACTGGATCGTCCAAGAATGAGATCGGCAGGCTCGCTTCGCTCGCCTGCATTCTTCATTGGCGCATTTTATCATATGTTAGGACGATCCAGTCGGGGGTCCATACTAAACGGATATGGCGAGCGAAGCTGGCTAGTAAGGCTAGCTGACGAGCGTCAGGCTAGCCTGACGGCTAGTTATAATATCCCAGGAATAGCTCTGATTGAAGTAGCAGTGCCCAATCAATTTTTCCGCCGATAAATGCATTTAAATCTTCAACTGGTGCCAACCTAACAAAGTCAACTCAACTTAATGCCAACCTGACAAAATTATTAATTTAGTTACCAGTTATCAACTGTTTCGAAGAGGTACTCTCTCTAGATTATAGTTTTATATTAACATATGGTATAGACATTTTTCAATTATAATATTAAGAGAATAAGAAGAATATACATGCTAAAAGACGAACTTTAAACCCTTAAAAGCCACCCTTAGAGTTAAAATATTGCCAAAAGATTTCTTAGTGCGCCTCTGAAGGGCCAACTGAACATACCTACCAAATTTGAACGTTTTTGGTCCGGTAGATTTTTAGTTCTGCGAGTGAGTGAGTCAGTCAGTGAGTGAGTGCCATTTCGCGTTTATATATATATATATATATATATATTATATATATATATATATAGATTCCTAAATATTAAATCTCAATTATTTGAATGTATTATCTAACCATTGAATAGATATTTTCTTGACTAGTAATTAATTGATTATTTTAAAATAAAAATGAACAGTTAAATATTACATTCAGATACACCAGTATCAGCTATCTCTATAGAAGGCAGAGAATTGGCATCGATGTTCTCCTATCTTTCTCTCACTACCTTAGAAGTGGACCTCAGTATATGAGTTTAATTACAGCGCATAGGTGGAATATTCTCGAAAAGAATGGATATTTCAACAGAGTAACAGAGAATCGGCAACAGTGTTCTCCTATCTTCATTCACCACCATTATAACGTTGACCTCAGTATATGAGATTAATTTCAGCACTAGGTTAAGTACTCTCGAGGAGAATCTAAACAGATTTATACCATTATCAGCAATACTCAATAGAGGCAGTGGCAAAGCAGAGAATCGGCAACGATGTTCTCCCATCTTTCTCCTCCTGCATTATAACGTGGACATCAGTATATGAGATCAATTTTTAGCACATAGCTGGACTATTTCAACAAATCTAAATTTAAAAATCTGATGTGGCGCACTCACACAACTTTCCTTGCCGTTATGGAAATTGATCACCTGACGCTAGTGTTCCCGCGCATCTCAAGTCTACTATTCAAAGATTTGAGCCAGCTGGTGACAGGGTAATAACGCTGAAAACACAAGAGGTGTGCTATCTCTTCATAGTGAATCATTTAATAGAATCAACAGTTGCCAACAGTTCGCAATTGGATAATCACATTTTCTCGAATTTTGAGCTTATTTTTAATAATTTTAGGTGAAAATGTTACTGAACATTAGTTGTAGAGATTCTCATGCTGAATCTTTTTCACTCGAAATTTTTTGTTTCAATTGTATCTGAAGTCTGATAATTGAGAATCTAAAATCAAACTTTGCATAGATGGGGCGGAGCTCCTGAATTTTTTACAGATAGGGACTGGTG